>NC_056477.1:10445102-10719018 GCF_008729295.1 Plectropomus leopardus | reverse complement strand
CTCTCTCTCTCTCTCTCTATATATATATATATATATATATATAGATATATAAGAAAATACAGGAATATGACCAAATCAACGAAATCTGTAATCATTCTGTCTCAATCTGTCTACAAAATCAGAAAGGCAAAACACTTCTGAAAAGCTCCCATTATGGTGCGAAGCTGTGCAAGCCAAGATAGCCAAGAAGCTAAAAAAAAACGAGAACTAATTCATCTGGTATTGTGACCGACTTAATTGGATTATAACATGCGGGGTATTAATCTGGTTCAAAAGAATACCCTACTTTTCTATGGATGTCAGTGTTTGGCCCACGACAGAGGCCAAATTGTGACCTGCAACAGCCGGTAAAGACTGTTTTTAGACAAGTCGACTTGGGCGGCCAGTCAGTCAATAAAACGGGCTTTTCAATAATTAAGAGTCAAAGCAACCATGAGTGGTCCTTCAGCATACAGTCATTAATGTGCACACAACACTAGGCTGATTGGTCCAGTAGTATTCAAGATTAACTGTGGACAGTCACACAATGACACACATGCACATGATCCTCTCCAGGCTTATGCCTGACAGAGATTAAAAAAAAAGGTTTTCCTGATGAAGGTCTAGTTATCAAAATGTGGCAATAAATGTATTTCTTTAGTAATAATACTCAAAAGTTTGACAGTGTGTTGGCTTTATTTGTTTATTTGTGCACTAAAGCACCTTTCAACAACAAGGCAATATAAACTGTTTTACATAAGACATAAAAAGGCATTAAAACAAGATATAAAAGAGAGTCAAGTCAATAAAAGGCACATAAATAGTTCTTTAAAGGAATAAAATAAAACAGAAGCTAAAATTGAGCTGAAGTACTCTGTATCACATAAGTCTAATTCAGGAATTTGGTGATATTTCAAGTGAATTAAAGGAGATAAGTAAATTAAAAGAGCTGAGCTGAAACGATTGGTTGAATAATGCCAAAAATGCCAAACATGCAGTAGTAGTCAGACAAAAAAGGCAAGAATACTTAAATTTGTTTTTTTTTTTTGCTAGTTTTGGACATCATAGACCAAACAATTATTCAGTTGACTAATAAGTTGACAAAACAACCATAGTTGCCGTTTAAAATAATAAGGATTTTTGTTTGAGTCAGAAGTATGAATGGCTAAGATCAGTGCTACATGAGAGCAGACATGCTGAGAGTGTATTCTCTACCTGTGACCCACTGGTGTTTAAAGATGTGCCAGTGGACGCACTATATTATCTTCCTATGGACAGGCTAATCTATTATCAGCCCTCTTGCGGTGCGAGTGAAATGCTCGTATTAGGGCAACTGTGCGTTCAGAGGCATCATTCAGGACAATGAGCTATAGCCAGAGAGTGACAGGCTAGAAAAATGTCCCCACTTTTCAGGCTGTACAAATGACGTTTGGCCACGATAACTCACAACTGGACACTTCATTTCGAGTCGGGAGCTGGCTGGCCAGTCAAAAGCTATCATACCATCTTCTTTATTTGTGGCCCATGGTTTTGGTAGTGGGACCATCAAATAAATACTGCTAAAATGCCACTTCAGTCAAAAATATTGGCCAATTCTTTCTCCGACGTGACTGGGTCCGGATGGCAACCTGTTTCTGATGGTATAAACCTCTAAGAGTCAGGTGGTCGGGCAGCCAGCATCCATCAGGCCAACAGCACCGTGAGTTAGTGTTGGATATATATATGCATGTGAATACGAGTGACCAATGCTGCTGAATCCTTGGAGGCATTCTCAAAGCATAATAGTCAAATGAATTGATTACCAATTTATCATCGGGGCACTGCTTGCTTAGAGGAGTAATCACTCACCGATAAAGAAGAAATGGCTATGAATACATTTCAAGGATGACAATCTTTGAGGAGTAATAGTATAATTTGTCACATGTGACAGTCTATTTGATTGTTCTCAATATTTCAGCCCGGTGGAATATTGGACAGAAACACGCCGGGTTGTCAGAGCCAAGCCAAGGTGTGTGTGTGTATGCGTCGAGTGGCGCTTTAATACGGTAATAAGGCAGTCAGAAGAACACTTAGACTTCCTACGGTGACAGCAGCTTTATCGCGCATCACCTCATAAAGTCCCATCATATCTGTTTGCCACTATTATCAAATGGGTGTTTAGCGTGCTTCTGTGTGTCTGTGTGTGGGTGTGCGCAAGACATAGAAAGAGGATGAGTGAAAACAGTCTGTGCGTGTGTGTGTGTGTGTGTGTGTGTGTGTGTGTGTGTGTGTGGAGGGTAATGACATGAGAGCACAAAAAGATCAGCAAGAAAAGTGAGTTGATCCTGGCCGCAGGCAGAAATTCTGTAAGATTTTAAGCTTTCTATGAGAAAAATAAACCCATCCTCCCACGCTGAAGTGAAACATTTCTCTTTTTCTATCTCCCATTCCCTCCTGAAGCTCAGGCAGCTGTGGTCAAACTTAGGTCAATAAAATGTCTGTCTGTCCATTGAGTTGCCACATCTATCAAAAGATGAAAGTTTGTCTTTAAAGGAGAGATAGAATTCAGCGGGGAGAGAGTGGGCCCTTTCTGTGAGGCATGCAGGAAATTAATCAAGGAAATGGGGTTTTTGGTGTGCCTATATCACATCTAATCTATCCTTTGTCCACATGTAGCCGGCTCCAAGCCTCACCAATCAAGAGCGACACGCTGGCTTTATGAAAAGCCACTTGTTCTCTGCATAATTGGGGGGTCTCATTGCTGAGTTAAATGGGAGGTGGAGATGGAGGGAGGGGCAGTCTTGTTTGCCCATGTAAAGTGTGATCCAGATAATAGCATTCTCATCAAAGGCGGCAATTACATTCATTACAACGGCGCAAGGCGCGCCTGCAAGGAAATTAAGTGGTGAGAGGAAAGAAAAGCTTAATATATACCTCCTTTATCCTATCCCCCACCTCTCAGTTCTTTTTCAAATGCTCCTCGTGGAGCGGGAGACCTCAAGAAAGAAACAGTCTCAGTAGGAGAAGAATAAATCTTGTCAAAGTCCCCCTTCACCTTTCTGCCTCCAAGAGGCTCCTGTCTACCGTTACTATGGCTGCACTTGTCTAGGATTAAAAAGCTTTTCCAGGAGGGTAATCTCCAATGCAGCTTTTACACAAGCCCAACAAATGACACCAAGTCTTTAAAAACTGCTTAAGACCTTCTCTAAATTAAATTCCAATTTCTTTCAGGGAAGGAGGAGCAAATCAATTGTCTTGTGTGGCGTTAAACCACAAACAGCCTGTAAATCAAGCGGTTAAGAGGAGAAGGGAACCTTTTCATTCAAGGCCTTTTAAATGTGAATCAGAGCAAGTGGATAACACTGCAACCTTCTCAAAGACAGGTGTTGTCCCAGAGCCCATTCTGCACGAGGTGTGTATATTCAAACTAGCTCATATTATTTAGATTAGTCTTGTTGTGAAGATCTGGAGTTCAAGTCAGGCCTTTATAAAATGTTAAGTATGTGAGTAATTATATCAGAATACACAGAAAATTTGGATTAATATTATGTCATTTTATGATGGCAAATCATTCAACATCCACCACAGTTTTTCAACAAAGCTGAAGTCATTTCTACGCAAGTTTCCATCAGTGTGACCACAGCATTATTGGGTGTAAATGCCAGCCCCAGTAAGCCCTATTAGAGTATTACCTGCTCTCAGTCTCATTAATAAATGCTCACTGCCCTTTAAAAGAACAGCTTAATATATCGTGCAGTGGACATGTCATTAATGCAAAATTAAGTTTGATCAATTATTCCCCTAAAGTATTTTTAGGCTTAATAAATCTGTCCTTCAAACTAAAAGCCACAAACTGCGGGAAATGCTCAGTTGTAAATACAACATAAGATTATTGTTTCAATGATTTATACCATAGGAATTAAAAACAAAAGTATTGACACAAATGAGAGCGCAGAGAAGTGTGCACTTTGTCTTTTCCGAGCCGACAAATCATTGTGGCTGTGTGTAAATTATTCAACAGGATCTGGCCCCGGTGGAAACCTGAGCATAATTAAATTGCAATAAAATAACATTAGTGTGGACAGGCTGTTAGAAGGTGGTGTAATTGGCTGCTCGCTGCGGTCATGGTTCAACTGATGAGGTCGACTGTCATGTCTTCTACCAGTCCTGTACATGTTGTCCCCGCGGGGACTGACAGCTGACACAGACAGGACTCGCTAGCTGACTGTACACTGAGCTTTCCGTGTCTGTACAGTGATAGCCACGAACTTTGTTACCTTAATGAGTCAAGGTTAAGAGTTATGAACAATACTCGCCTACATGTTTTATATATTGTGTCATGCTTTCTCAAAACTGTGTGTGGCAGAATGGGAAATACCTGTTTCATCACTGAGACACGTAGGCCATCTAGTGTCCAAATGTTGTATTGCATCCACATGCAGCCATGCAACAGCAGGTTCAGGACCAAGTTTAACTGTCAAAAATGTTAGAGCTGTATGTTAAAACTATCAATAATTCTCAGACAACAAACACATAATTCACAAAATACAACATACCATCCAGAATATAGTGTTAACAGGTAGATCTTAAACACAAAACAAGTGACTCGTGTTACAAAGGTTTACGTTTCTGCTGTAATACTAACAGTAGCAGTTGTAACTCAGTAAAAGGACACCACAGCCTCACTCAACTTGGTCATTTGTCATCTTCTCCTCAGTGGTTTTCCTACAACTTTGACACAAATGGGGCAACGTGATCTTCACCAAGCGCTTACTGGTAAATTATTGATTGTGATAAAACATGAATGAGTCAATAGCTTTTGAAAGTAATGCAATTGTTGTGCCTCATTTGCCACTTGTGCATAATTGCAGGCCGTATATCTGAAAGTGTGTCATGTCACTGACAGGAATGGATATCAGTTAACTTCATTAGCAGAGGCGGCAGAGAGGGGTGTTTCAAATCCTCATGTCTGTAAAAAAATTGCACTGTGCTTAGATGACAAAGTTCACAGTTGAAGGTGTATGGTGAGTTTCAAAAGTGATATATTTTTTTGTGACAAATAATGCAACAATGACAGTATTTTTTTAAATTAGCAGTTACACCTAGGATGCTATCTAAAAAGAAATTGTAAAATTAAGAGCCAAGACTTGAATACTTAACTGGCAATCATCATAGGGACTGTACCAATCTAAAAATGAGTACTAATCAGACTTCAAGAGACAAGTTTGTTCTCTTAATATTAAAGCTGCAGCTCACAAAGGAGGTCTGCAAACTGTAGGCTCGAAATAAATAGCTTGTTTTGAGCCCAAGGTGTGCAGAAACCCTTTTTTACTTGCGCTGAAGTATTTTTTTTTTGTCTTGCACCCAAGTATTTTTGCCTGGATGTGCACACACCTGGTTCCTTTTCTTAATATTGTAATGTCTAATAAGATTTAAAAGACAAGTTTGTTGTAATATTTAAGCTGCAGGTCACAAAGGAGGTTTGCACACTGTAGGTTCCGTTTGCAGAACTTTTTTGTGACTTGCAATTAAGTATTGTTGAGTTTTTTGGGGGTTTTTTTTTATCTTGCACCTGATTACTTTTGTTAAGATACGAGCACACCTGGTTGCTCTTCTTAATATTAAAGTTAGGGGAAAAAAGAAAAAAGAAAGAAAATAAATGTTGCAAGTTTTATCATGAAGCCAATAACACACAGTGACTTTCACAGATACTAAGATGACGTTAGCTCCTCTGGAAACGTTGCTTTTAAGCTTGTTGCATAAAGTTTGTTTGTAACGTTGGATGCTTGGAAAGCACTGCTTCGCGCGTTTACTTTTAAAAACGTGCGTTTTAAATGTGTCATCTTCCTTCATTCGACGCAAAACTAAAAGGCCCAAACTGGAATGGACGTTTGCAAAATAAAATGTTATTTATAATACACTCACCAAATCCTCTGGTGCACGTTTTTAGGCCTTGTCAACTGTCAAAATGGCTAACTTCGGTCCTCAGACGCAGAAAAATGGCAAACATGTGTGTTGTGACGTCTTGTTGTGCTTTACAATTGTTAAACAATATTGATTTGTCGACTTCAAACTGTGAGGGCTCCTGTATTGCTTTGTATTTTGACCAAAGTTGGAGTATTACTGGTGGGAACCTTTCTTTGCGGGAACATTCCCTGAGCTGAGTGGTCCTGCAGACCGGGAAAACATAGACTCCCGGAAACACGTCATTCGAGGAGGACACAACAAGGAAGAGACAAACGCAGACGGAATACTTTCACCGACGCACACTCTGAACTTTCACCCCTCCAACTGGTTTATTGTTTTGATTTAACAGGTTGTCTTTTCGTGTGAATTTAGCAAGTGACAAAACGGAAAGGAAATCTTAAAACGAGTAGCACTCTTGAAGATTTATTCACACGCTCACAGACGTTGTAAATAATGTCAGTATTGATTAGAAACCGGCGTTGTTGTTGACAAAGATGCTTTCTCCGAGATAAGCTAACGTTAGCTGTGCGGCTAACGCAGCGTACGTAGCTTTGGTAACAACATGACGATGATGAGGAGCGGTGTGTAGGAGCGACCGACCACACATCGGATCGCGCCGATTTCCTGCTTGTCAATCACAGATTTCCAGGATTCACCTGTCTTTGTGTCTGGCGAGCCCCAAAACTGCTTTCTCAACGAAACACATAAAACCGGTGAGGTTTAATTGAAGAGGTAGGTGCGCGTCTGTGACAACCTGCTAGCTAACACTGACGATTGTTGACTTTTTTCAAACCCGTCTGGTTGCATGCGTGTATTTTATAATCATATTTAGCCACATACGTTTATGTTTTTTTCTGACTTCATACCAATTCATCTTTGCTCTTCAGTAATTCAAGTCTAATCGTCTTTGTAGCGTTGGACATTTGCATCACTTTCTTTCAATGGGTGAGGAAAAGCCGGACACGCTTGACTTTGTGAAGGACTTCCAGGAGTATCTGAGCCAGCAGACTCAACATGTCAACATGATATCAGGCTCTGTCAGCGGCGTCAAGGAGGCGGACGAGCTGCCACCAGGTACCAAGCCATCTGTCATTTATTGTGTGCAACCTCTTTTTGGAAATTCTGCTGTTTTCCAGGCGTCTGGATTTGTTGCAAAGTGATACATTTGGCGAGGAAAATGACCCAAAAAATAGCAAGAAAAAAAAGTAAAGTGAAAGTAAAAAAAACTAGAAATAAAAAAATACCTGGAAAAAGCATTAAAAAATTCTAATATTTCTGTAACACATTTTAAATATGTAATTATGATCATTTCAAATATAGTTTTTCTCTAGATTTTCTCTCTTTTTATAAATAGTTTTCCAAATCTACTACTTTCTTGCAATTTGTGGAACATTTTTTACCAAGTTGCTCATTACCTTTTTTCAATGTTTGTGAAAGATACTTGGTTCATACGGGGACTTGAATTGTGACATTCCAAGTCCTTAAGGACTGAGCCACTGCTGTCCAAATGCCATCCTGATCATGTGTCCCCGTAGCTGATACTGCATAATCAGAGTTTGCACTGTAGGGTCTTTCATGTTTTCTCTGCATAAATTGGAAGTCCTGCTTATGTTCCTGCCTGCAGACTGCAGTCAGAACGGACTGGATCACCCCTCAGTGGACATGTCACTGGAGGACAGCTCAGGGATCCTGGTGGATGGTTTTGAGAGGACCTATGATGGCAAGCTCAAGTGCCGCTACTGCAACTACGCCACCAGAGGCACAGCAAGACTCATTGAACACATCCGGATTCACACAGGTAAGTGTTTGTAGTTGATCTTCAGGTGAATAACATTTACGAGGTTTTGTTATTTAGCCTGTCTTCTTCAATCAAACAGGAGAGAAACCTCACCGCTGCCACCTCTGTCCATTTGCGTCTGCCTACGAGCGCCACCTGGAGGCCCACATGCGATCGCACACCGGCGAGAAGCCTTACAAGTGTGAGCTGTGCTCCTTCCGCTGCAGTGACCGTAGCAACTTGTCACACCATCGCCGTCGACGCCACAAACTCCTACCAATGAAAGGCGCCCGCTCGCTTTCCCATAAGAAGATGCTGAGTGTCCTACAGAAGAAGGCCAGCTCACTGGGCTACGGCCGCCGACTCCTCATCAACTTCAGCCCCCCTTCGATGGTGGTGCACAAAGCTGACAATGTGAACGACTTCTCCCATGAGCTGCCCCACTTACGCCAGGAGACATATGATAATCAGAGTCGCTCAGTCGAGGACGGGCACTCCACAAATCAAAATAACCATCACCATGACATGGTTATGGATAACCCCTTGAACCAGCTGTCCACACTGGCAGGTCAGTTGGCCAGCCTCCCTTCAGAGTCCCAGGCCCCGACTCAACCTCCCATGTCTCCAGGAGCAGAGTCTATTGTCGACGAGAAGCCTTTCCTCATCCAACAGCCCCACCCTGCCACAGCTCCTGTGGCAGTCTCAGCCAGCATGGCCCATGCTTCCTCCTCTTCCCCAATCACCCCAGAGCCTCGGGCTCCTCCCCACAGCAACTGCAGCCCTGGAGGGGGACCCTGCAGCGACCACAGCGGGCGCACCAGCACCCCGAGTATCTCCAACAGCCAACCCAGCACGCCAGCCCCAGGTCTGTCCGTCCCACTCCAGGACCCCCATATGCTGCATCACTGCCAGCACTGTGACATCTACTTCCCCGACAACATCCTCTACACTATCCACATGGGCTGCCACGGCTACGAGAACCCATTTCAGTGCAACATCTGCGGCCACAAGTGCAAGAGCAAGTACGACTTTGCCTGCCACTTTGCCCGCGGGCAGCACAAGTAACGGATGAACGTGTAAAACTTTGAAAGAACTTTTAAGGGACAGCTTTGTTTTATTAATACCATAGTAATTTTATTTATTGGTCTTTTACTTGGCCTTGATGTAGCCTAGCCTTTGAAAGTTGTACTTATAAAAGTCAACATTCAGATGGTTTCATTTTGTATAATTAAAGGTGCCCATTCAAGTGTATTATAAAAGGGATGATCAGTGTTCTCAACAGGTTGAGAATTTATTTGCGGTGGAGAGAGTTACATTCATGTGCTGTCATAAATCAGAAAAACAAATTTCCTTTAGCCAAAGTAATTAACCTTACTTAATATAGTGGGTTACCAAGTTCCCAAAAACTCCTTACATTTTCTTGCCTTTATTGCAGTATTTTACAATTTGTCCCCCTTTTTCAGCAGCAAATTATGTCCTCAAAGAAAAACTTTGTCAACATCTGTTTGATCTAATAACTTTCATCAGTTTTATTGCAGCAAAATGCTTCTGGTAAAATAAAAAAGCTATTGATTTTATTATCTTAGTAGGCTGCTCAAAAGTTTAATTTGTATTTTTAAAATTAGTAATTTATATTTTTTACAAATCAACATTTGGCATCCGTATATAGATACAACATTGCCATGCAAACTATCGCAATACTATGCTGTATTAATCCTCCCCCCATCCCTAGAATTACATTGGAAGATGGTCAGCATTAAAGCTGCATACACGATTTACAGTAAATTAAAATGTGGACAGAAAACGGGTATGTTATCACTTCCTTTTACATGCAGAATAAACGTTTTGAGAGAACGATGCACATGCAGTTGCTAAATGTAATGTTTTTAAACATGAAATCACCTCATGAAGGAGAAGGAAAACGTGACTGTAGCTCAACTTTACCTGACACGAGAGTTAAGGGAAGTCTAGTCTCACACACTCTCAACGAAAGAAGAGTTTTTGGAAGGACAGCACTGAGTGGGGCCCTGAAAATAAATTCTCAACCCTCCTGGTGTTATATCTAGATTGCTCTGATGATACTAACGCAGGAGTGAAACTGTTGACCTGGAGTGATCTTACTTAAGCCTTGTTGAAATTATTTCAGTGCTTGGTGCATTACTACTATTTCTTTGCAGTGCCTGACATAGTCACTTTCTTGTGTGTCCAACATAGAGAGGACTGTTACTTTGAAAATTACTAGATACTATTACAATGTCCTCTTCCTATTGTGATCAATAGGCCCAGGACCTTAGAAAAAAAAAGTTTGGCCGTTGTAGTTTTCTGTGGTAGCCATGATTTTTTTTTCTTTTTGCCAAAACTCTGCTCCATGAACGCTGCTAATACACTTAGGAATCAAATCTGTATGGATGGCATCCACAGTAAAACCTGGCCAAACTTTGTATCGGTGGTTTCAAGCTAGATTTTGTAGAAGTCGGGTTGTTTTGAAGTTCCTTCACACTGTGCCCTTCCTTGACCAGCATCATGGTAACTTCATTCGTTTAGTCAAAAGGGTTTTGCGTATCCTTTTAATTACATCATTAACGACACGTTCTGATGTTTTGATATTGTACGAAGTCACTTTGATATCCAGTATCTCCGTATTTAGGACAGAATCACCAAGTCTCGTGTCTCATGTGAACACTTTTTCAGAAATGCCACGTAGCATTGGGGATGCCACGTTTTAGCCTTTGTGATAACACACACTGAGATCCCCCCCCCCCCCCCCCCCCCCTCCCATGGATCCCAGTGCTTTTCTGAATATTTACTGAGTATTGTATTCTGAGTCGTTGGATAGATGTTCAGTGTCAAAAAAGCAAAACTCATGTTGCAGTAAGACTGCTACTTTAGCAAGATTGTTCTTTGTCTTGGGTACTGTTGTCTGTTGCTTAGCAACATGCGTGGAGAACATAGTTACTGTTTTTAGGACCACCTCCTCGTCGCCATGCTTACCAGTAATAGGTGCATCCAGTAATGACTGCCTTATGTTCTCTGTGTGTCGTAGGTTCATAGGTAATGGTGAATGTTAAAGCCTGTTGGCGATCACTCTCTCCCTCTGGGACGGCAAATCATTTTATTGTGAGATGGATTAATCTTACTAATTTATAAGTAAAGTGTTTTTTTAACTGAGCTGCACTTTGTCCTTTGTCTTTTTTTTCTCTACATCTTTTGTTCAAGAACAGAAATCAGTAACAGTGATATGAATGAAATCAAGGTATAACCGTAGCTCAACTACCCCATACAACCTTACTTCAAAAAAATCCAAACTATCCCTTAAATGTTGATCTAGGAGTATGACATAATGAGAAACACAAAGACAGATTGTCTTTTGATGATGCCTTTAATGAGTTAATGTGGTAAAATAATAAAAATGGTGGCTATGATTCAGTGTCACCATGAACAGAATCAGCTGTAATCATTTGTAAAGATAATAGAAGCAGCTCACTGCAGAATCAAGTTAAGCCCTTTCCTCCTCAAGAGTCTTTTCTTCCTTTTTCTCAGGGTCTGGCAAAGAGAAATAGTTTTCTTGAAACTATGACATTAAAACATTTTTTTTTACTACAACGTAATATTCAGTTAATCCACTATTGGTATCAGAACTTGGAAAAAATGACTACAGACCTTTCAGTTGGATGGGACCCAGGACCAGAGTTTCGCTGTCGTGCTGTGATCCCAGGTCTCTGGTCGCACGTTTCATGCAGCCTCGGCGGCAGCGGGAGCTGTAGTCGGAGGCTTGGCATATCAGGACCTTGCACTGAATGTACACCGACTCTGTGGCTCTCAGGAACTGGAAGGATTTAAAAGTGAAGCGGGCGTAGGGCCGGGTCCCAGAGTAGTAGGCCGCGTAGGTGTTGTCTGCAGGACAGCTAAAGATGAAACAGAGACGATGTTACTGGAATATACTATGAATTTAGTTTTTTTTAATATTTGGTAATGATAAAAATAAGTTTTTCAGTCCCATTTTTAAGTAAAAGCATCAATAAAACAATGTAAAAATTCTCCTTTACAAGAACATTTTATTCAAAATACTACTTAAAGCACAAAAAGATCATCAGCAAAATGTACTTAAGATTAACAGTATTAAATAAGTAGCATTTTACTGTAGAAGCAGGTTGAGATGCAGTTACTTAAACTACTTAATGTGCTGTTTGGTAGTTCAATCTAGTGCAACGTATGTTTTGATACACTAATTTAAACTGTAGGTTTTTGGACTTTCTTTGAGTTTTGCTCTTCCATTGAAATGTTGGATCATTTTTGTGATATTTAAATGAGTTTACAGTGAAAATTCGTTTTTGGTGAAACTGCTAAAAACTTATAGACATCTGAAACGTGACGTGAGGCCACAACTGCTTTTTATTATTGGGATTCATTAGATGTTTCAGAATAAACCATGCAAATCCACCTGATCTTATTTTAAAATCAGGCACAAAAGCCCAGTGCGGGTTAGTTACTCAAAAGGACAGTTCACCCCAATTAAAAAATAAAATCTTTTCTCTCTCTCCCAAAAGTGCTATTTATTCATCTGGATTGTTTTGGTGTGAGTTGATGAGTGTTGGAGATATCGACGATAGAGATGTTTCTCTTCTCCCAAATATATCAACACTCGCCAGCTCACACCAAAAAAATCTAGACTGTCAAACAGCACCACAGGTAGTATTTGTATTTTTGATTTTGGGGTAAACTGGACCTTAAAGCTTTTCTGCTTTGGGGGAGCAATAAGGCAAAGTTTACCCGTTGCGGACCAGGTAGTAAGGTCTGCTGTAGAAATCATGGGGTGATGGTGAGGTCACACAGGTGTCAAGAAAGAGGACCAGAGAGCTGTCACTCCTCCTCAGGTCCACTTGGACATACAAGTTCTGGTTGAGTGTCACCTCATATGGAAATTGATTCACCTGAGAGTGTAAAAGTAAGACATCAGCATGGTGTGTGTAAGGTTTTAAAAAAGGAATTATCTGTACAAACACCCAAACACACCTTATAGTAGAAGCTGCTGGATGTGTAGAAATCCATGGTGGTGTTGAATCTGCCTGTGCCTGTAATGCTGCTGTTACCATGATGACGCACAACATACATGATCTGGGCCACTGAGTCCTGCTCCATCCGACAGCCCACGTTGATCTTAAGGTGAGACTGACGTGTGATTTCTCCGGAGCTGGAGGTGTAGGCACGGAGACTGTTGGTGTAAACAACTCTGCCCTGCTCAAACTGTTCAAGGTGGAGGACATTGGAAAATAGTCACACTCCGTCTTATTATCATCGCAGTTATTTGTGGGAGAATTGTCAGGAAGTGCTGTTAATGTTTTCCAGAAGGTGATGAGTTGTGTACCTTTCGCACGTTGCCACATGTGTTAATGGGGAAGCTGAAGACCACCTGATAACTGGTGACCCGGGGTCTGCAGTACGAGTCATTCAGGTACAGACTATACCCGTCGTAGCCGAGAGAGTTCAGGTAACTCCTCTGGATTACAATATTCATGGTGTCTGAGGAACAGTCCACTCGACCTGACAAAGGACCATGTTCACAAGATATTTACAACAGCCTGAATTACTTTAAGGATGAAGGTGTACTCTCAAGAGCCAGTGTTTGCAGGATATCCCACACATTCATTTATTGGTGGCGGCCCACCATGATCCAAACATCTGCCACCACCACTGAGTTTCTATTTTTGGAGCTGAATATTTTATCAGGAGCGCTACAGAGTGCCCCAGGGATGACATTTTTCTGTAGGCCAACCTCAAAGCTAAGATCACCCTGGCTCATTCATCAAAAAGCCTATGGGATTTTTCCACTGGATTTTGGTTGCTGCAGAAAATAAGCCTGAAGGAAAAAGTTATTGCTAGGTTATAAACGAACTACACTACCGTTGCGTTGCCACCACTACAAGGCTTAAAACCATGTTTGGCACAGTCCGGCGTGATGACATTCTCTAATCTCATTTAGCCACTTGTTAGCAACCAGCTTTTTTTCAGACACATAAAAGCTTAAAAGTTTGCAAGTGGGGTATTTCTTGACGTATTTTATGTTATTGAACAAAACCCGAAGGTCTCCCCAGCCTTTGTTAACCACAGACCTTATTTAAGGCCTCTAACCAAAAAAAAAAAACCATTCAAAAACGCATCGACTTTTGAAACAAGGGAACTGGAGGTGCTGAAATGCTAACGTATTAGGGTTTGAGGACTATTACTGGGGTTCTCTGTTTGAAATTTTCATACTGTTTGGTTATGTGTTGCACTACACACACAATCCGAATTTAAAGAGGGGACACAGAAAGATTAAAAAAAAGGGACGCACAGGTGGGTCTCTAGCATCCCAGTAAAGCTTCCAAAAAGCTGGTTCCTATTTCCATCATTTCATTATTTTTTATATTATTTTATTATTAATTATTATTTTTATTTTCACAAGAGCGAAGTTGGTTTTCACTAAACATTTAACACAAATATAATAACAAAATAAAAGCTTGACGTCCTAAAGCCACTTTCGAATCAACCATAATTGTACCTGAGCTCGGAGGTAGAGAGCTGATGAAGTCTGCACTGAAGCCTCGGCCAACGACAGAACCATCAGTCCGGAAGAGCACGGTCATGTAGTTGGAGGTGGAGTAGAAAGAAGTCAAACTGTTGTTGCACACTTTCCCCAGATATCGTGAGCCAACAGACGGCCCGTCGTAGACAGCAATGTAGTCGCAGTTGCAGCAGTTCTCCATTCTGTTTTTTAAAAAGATAACAGAATCCATAAATTATTGACTCACTGCAGTAAAAAGACAACAATCTCGACTACTTTATAATATTTTTAGGATCTGTATGTCATCACATATTTTCTCCTTTTATCAATTCATAGAACAATTTATACTAATGATCTTCAAAAGGCAGTATATTCCTCACTTACTGCAGGTATGAGAATGACAGGACGATTCTTTGGTCATACTCAGCCCTGAGCTGCCAGACGCAGTAGGTGTTGTCGTCGTAGTAGTTGGGATGGTTTGGGCTGGAGAAGGTACCAGAGCCATACAGAGAGCCTCCACAGGGCATTGCTGAAGGTGGAAAACATTAAACAAATGTCACTGCAGTGAAATTTTTTTGCAGCAGGATTATTTTGTACAATGAGGATCCTACCAGTGGTTGGTGCCTGAGTTGAGGCATAGCAGACAGCTGTTTGGAAAAAA
Organism: Plectropomus leopardus; assembly: GCF_008729295.1. Taxonomy (NCBI): domain Eukaryota; kingdom Metazoa; phylum Chordata; class Actinopteri; order Perciformes; family Serranidae; genus Plectropomus; species Plectropomus leopardus. The sequence goes on along the minus strand of NC_056477.1, from coordinate 10,704,114 downwards.
AAAAGGTTTTTAATATCACTTTTTGGTGGAAAATTATAGTTTTATTATTAATTATTTATTGAAAGAAGTGATACGTACAGTAGTAATCATAACAACAGTTGCCATTCCATTCACAAGAGCTTGAGCAGGAGCAGCTTCCCATGTGTCTGCCGCAGTTATAACGACATGAGGGCTGAGCTGAGAGACACAGGAGAGCAGGAAGACATTTCAATAATCTTTCCTGTTAGCAGAATAAATGATTGACTGCTTTATTCACATAATACTGTTGTTTGAGAGGTTGTCTTACCTGTGGTGGTTGCATAGCAGTAAGCTACAAAGCAGAGAGGAGAATAAAATTATTAAAGTTTATTTTACACCTCTTATTACTGACAGATACACCTTTTGTTTATAATCTAGGTGTGAGCAGGGGTGGAGCCAGACCTTCAGGGGCCTGGGGGCATGGTCCCCGGGGGAGATTATTGGTATGTTCCATTTGCACTGGGAGGTCAGAATTTCCTAGTTCCCAAACAAACATTTCAACTGCAATGCCCCCTGTATTCGGATTTCTGAAAGTCTGAGAAACCTCACCAACTCTTACCTTCAAATCCAAGATGGCTGCTCCGTGCATTAACAGTAGTGAAAACTGTAGCGATATACCATTTATTAGCACTTCTTTCTTATTTGTGCCTCATTAAATCAGTCGTATGTACAGTCCTGTCCAACTTCTATCTGTGAATATGTTTCTACGGTGGTTGTATGCACAAAATACAGTATAATACATTGTTATCAACTTGTATTGCTAACAGCGGCTTGCCTGGCTCTAACTGGTATTGACAAAAACATCTGGTTTTATGACCACCCACTGCATAATTAAGCGCGGGCCGCTTTGAGCAACAGTCTGTCCGCCAATAGTGTCCTCAGCTTTAGTCAGATCCAGCCCTCACTCCTCTACAGCTTCAACCTCTCAACCTTTGATCACTTGTAGCTCCAAAAAAGCCCAAGATAGCAGTCGAAATGCCAAACTCGAGCCTTCAAAACAGGAGTCCCCAAACTCAAATGAGTGACATCATGGTAACTACGTCCATTATTTTTACAGCCTATGAATAAAACACAGAAAATAAGGCAACACTGAAGACCACATGAACTAGAAACTTTGATTTTTGGAAAAATGTAGGAAATTCTTTCCTTCATGACAAAGCGTGCAGTTTTTCTCTTTTAACTACTTGTTCCTTTGGTTTAGAGTTCTGAAAGATCTTTTCACAATGTGTCCCCAACATCCTGTTTCAACAGGAAATACATAATATTAAGACGAGGAGAAAACTGCATCACTGTACAGTCAATTTTTTATGAAGAAAATGGATAAATAATTCTGTGACTTTGTTTATGATGGTCTTGGTTGGGGGATATTTCAGTGTGATGCAGGATGCTTTTTAGTAGCAACTGTGATCATAATGTGCAGCAGCTTCTCCGCTGAGCTTTGAGTGACATTATACTTACAGTTGTAGTCATAACAACAGTTTCCTTGGTATCGGCAGGAGCTTGCGCAGGAGCATCCTCCAAGGTAGCTGCCACACTTGTTCCGACATGAGTACCAATCTTAGAGAGAGCATTAAAAGATTTCAGTGATTGATAATATATTTTTCTGTTTGGTGTGTACGTTGCTGAGTTTTTCATACCTGTGGTTGGTCTGATAGGTCTGGGAGTTGTAGTAGGCAGACAGGTAGCTAGATGACAGAGAAAAGAGAATAATGGTGTTATATTATTTTACAAACCCTCTTCTATAATACACCTGCTCCTGCTGCATATTTTGCAACTGTAACAATTTAACATCCAACTCAACCGTCCTGCTGTTTGGTAGAGCACATTTTGAGTCACTATATTTGAATACAAATGTGTTGAATTTAACTCAGCCTGATTGAGCCATCTCTACCATTTCAGTTTGGGTATGCATTTTAGGTTTTGTTAAAGAATTCACAAATGCCGCTGTGTCTTTAAGCAGTCTGCCTTTTCAACAGTAAGTTTGCAGCACAAACAAATTACACCAGACATGAGCACTCTGTGTGGTGGGATTTTAAAAGGAAGGCACATTTTTTAACATGGTATTGTTTCAGATGTCTTACTGAGCAGATTTATTTAACTTTATACAAAAAACTAACAACATTAAATTTTTAAAAAACATGCTCTACCAAATGTTTGATTTTGCATTTTATGGTAAAGGTTTGAGGCTAAGAAAAAATTATGAGATTACTAAATGAGCTTGTAGTTAAATGATGCATAATTTAATGTAATTTCATGTATATTTAATGAAAGAGTCTGTGTGATTTTTTTTAACCATTTCTGAGATGTTTTCAAAGCTGTTTAATGGTAAATATCTTGAATATGTATGTAGAAATAATAATAATACTGGTAATACTACTCATACAATGGTCACAAATTGGTAAATGTTTGCAAGCTAAAATATTCCAAGCATTTTAACAGTAAATGAATGATACCATGAACGGCCATCTCAACCATTGGTAGAGGCCCATATATTTAAAAAACTATGGGGTCTGTTTAAAAGAAAGAGAAAAAAAGATTTTTTTATTATAGCCCCAAGGAAATAAAAAAATGCAAGGAAAAAAAAATCCAATTTCTTTGTTCTTAGTGAGGACATTAAAGGGGTAAACAAAAACATTGCATCCCTCCATGTCCGTGTAAGCACCGAGGAATTTGACAGACTCATTCCTTCAGCATGCGAGGGATGCAGAACCTGTTAATGCTATTGATTTGTTAGACTTGGCACTTACTGTGGTAGTCATAGCAACAGTTGCCATAGTATTGACAAGAGCCCGTGCAGGAGCAGCTTCCCATGTGCCAGCCACAGTTGTTATAACACGAGGGCCGAGCTGTGAAACACAGGTTGACATTACAGTATAAAGGAATTGTTGCATATCAAGTACTTCAAGATCAATTGTAGCTTTAAGGGTTTTTACGTGTGACGTGAGGTCTTTGAGTCGTAGCTGGGCAGTAATCTACGGGACAGAGAGAAAAAAGTAAAGTTTATCCCTTATGTTACTGCATAATAAATTATAATACAACAACTGTTTGTTTGTCAGTCTTAACCCTTTGAAACTGTTCACAAACCTTTCACAAGTATTTAAATCTTTGAACCCCTGAGCAAGGTTGTGTGTTGTTGTTGTTTTGTCTTCCCATGTTTTTGAAAGAATTCAAGCCAATGTGTTCTGGTTTCAAAGGGTTAAAAAAGTACAGTGCCATGTGTCATTCACAAAACAGCATTACACTGGAATTTGACAGTCTGATTGCTCAAAGCGAGAGAGCGCTGCAGAGGTTGTTAACACTGTTGATTTGTTAGAGTTGGCACTTACAGTTGTAGTCAGGGCAACAGTTGCCATAGCTACGGCAAGAGCTTGTGCAGGAACAGCTTCCCAGGTGCCAGCCGCAGTTGTAACGACATGAGGGCTGGTCTGGGAGACAACATTCACTTCTTAACAAGATCACTTCAGATAGAAATGTTATGTTTCCTTCAATGAAAATTTTACTCTTAAAGAATAAAAAATAACAAATGAAATATGATGACAACAAAAAGAATGCAATCACACAAATGAGAAAAATATTAAGTTGTTGCAAATGCATTTAAAGGGATGGTGTGTTATTTAGCAATCTAGATTGTTTTGGTGTTAGTTGCTGAGTGTTGGAAATATTGGTTGTAGAGATGTCAGCCTTCTCTCTTATATAATTGAACTAGATGGCACTCGGCTTGTGGTCATCAAACAGCCCAAAATACATTTGAAAAACTCAACAGCTTTGTCTCTTTCCAGAAATCATGACCCAGTTACTCAAGATAACCCCCAGACCTTGCTGTGAACAATTTAATGTAGGAACTATTTTCTTTCTATCAAACTACACTCACCACCGCGGGTGCATTCCAGGAGAAAGAAAAAAGTTCCTACATGAAACTGCTAATAACAAGGTCTGCAGATTATCTTGAGTAACCAGGTCGTGATTTCTGGAAAGAGACAAAGCTGTTGAGTTATTCAAATGTATTTTTTAGCACTCAGATTATTGTGTTGTTTCGTAATGTTTGAGAGTAGACAGACATCTCTACAGCTGATATCTCCAACACTCTGCAACTCACAGCAAACTGATCTAAAGTGATTAATAGTGCCACAGGTAAGAGGTCAAATATGTGTTTATATTCTGAAGTGAAGTGTCCCTTTAAGGTATCTGTGGCAGCTTTCTTTTTATCTTTGGGATTATGTCTACTGATAAAAACTGAAGCATTTATAATGATCCCGTGACAGTGATGCCTACAATTTTAAGTTAACTGCAAAAGTTCTGTCGCATGGATGCCCCTCCATTAACAAGTGCAGCATCTGTATATTAACATGTACTAACCAGCATCAGTATTATATTGCAATTTCTCGTCTGTAACTGCAAGTTACCCAGAACTATAGATTTATTTGCAAAAACATTATTTAGATATTAATGAGACAGAAGCCAGGCATGCTTCTTATTTTGCAGGTATTTATTTTACCTGGTGTAGCAGAATATGTGGCGAGTTTTATATCAGCTGAAAAAAAAGCATAGAGATAAACACTTAAAGGCAAGAACGCATTTTGTAACTCAAATGAAATACATGTTCATTATCCTGATAATCTGATATTTTCTCTTTCGATAAAGGTCTCTGATTTAGCTGATACTGATTTGACACATTGGACAAGTCACTGAGACAGAGATAGGGTAAGGCAAACAACATTTTGGACATATGTATGACATGTAAAGCTAAAACATAGTTACATTATTTACACTGTAATGCTAGTTTTTGTACCTGGTGGTGTTGGTGTTTCCTCAGTTGTTTGGAGGCGAACAGCACCTGATATATGAAGAGAAAAAAAAGAGCAAAAGGTCAGAGTGTCCCATTCAAAGACTATATAGAGACAGCCAGGGTCTGTCAAAATCCCACCAAAGAGACAAACATATCAACTGGAAAACATAGTACAATACCTTGCACTCCATGTAAGGTGACCACACTGCAGAGAACCAAAAGAGTCCACATGGTGATTTCGTTCACCTTCCAACCTGCTTCAGATGCTCAGTGGGGTAGCTTATATAGCCAGACACCTTGATGTAGCACCCATAAAATTTCTGCTGCCACAAATAGTGATACATTACTTATTAATCATTACATCTGAGGAACACCACACTTGGTTAACTATCATAAAGCAAAGATGGTTCTCCTCTACAGCGTAAGGATGTGTTTTAAGATATTTGCTTAGGATGTATGGTAAAACTTCATGAGGGCTTTTGGGAACTTACAAATGAGCAGATTTTTAAACATCATTCATAATGATCCCACATGAGAAGCTAACATCTGCTTCAGTCATTGTGAGTGAATCCTGTTGAATCAGGTGCATTGTCTTTTTAGTAGAGAGAGTGAACATTAAACATTTCTATATGTTTATTTTCCTGTTCATTGAAAAATACTGATGTTATTTCATATTTGTTCAGTCCTGGAGAATTTCAAATAAAACTTACATTTTGCAAACATGCACACCATTTAAATTAGATTAAGTGATTCTTTAAATGTAACAAATGTGAGTTTCTTTTGCTCTTTTTTTTGCAGCTGAAGATTTGCATACTCTTCACACTAATTGACAAATAATGTCATAGTTATCAGCAGCACAATGACAAAATTATACACAGTGGAATTTTCAAAAAATATTTATGGTGCCCTGAGGATGAATCTGACTTTAGTGACTTTGAGAAAGTGACTTTTGGGTGGACACTGTGGTTTTTAACTAAATATGTCCACAACATTTGGATGTAATGCCATGTAATTTAGTACAGAAATTTATGATTACCTCGATGTGAACTGCAACAACTTTGGTGATCATCTGACTATTCATTTAGCGCCCTCATCAGGTCCGAACTTAAAACCATGAGTAAAGAAAAAAAGACCATCAGCCTCGGGACTACTTTGTGTTTACGACTAATTTGCAAATGTTAGCGTGCTAACTTGCCGAACTATGATAGTGGATATTATATCTCCTAAAAAAAGGTTATTACAGTTAACAAGCACTAAAAACATTTTGAGTGACTGAAATAAAAACTAGACTTAAACAACATTGTGTACTTGCAAAACTAACTACAATAAAAATACAAATACACAAGCCATGTCTTTAGTTTTAGTCTTTGTAAAGTTTGTTCAAACTTGTCAACATAAACAAGTATGACGAGGCATTAGTGCATATGTATATTGAGATCAGGATGTTTATTTAACTGTGAATCAGCCGCCTTCACAAAGTGATGTGTAATACCTGTTCTGACAAACACCCATATAAACTAAACAAAAGTAGTAAACTAAAAAAACTAAAAATAGTACTGAAAATGATTAAAACTAACACTTAATATGAAAACTAAAATGAAACAAGCTAACTGACCATGTTTACATTTATGTGTATTTGTGGTTTTATATATACTTTGGTTATTATTAATGAAGTTGACTTTTCAAAATCATCATCTCACACTATTGCTGTCTCCCAGGATAGTCAGTTTTTATTGTTGAAGTACTTGTCATTGTCAAAATGTTCTTTCATGATTATTCTTCTGCAAATTCAAAGTATTGGACAATATATCAATAAAAGTTAGGTTACTCTTGAATATTGATAACACTATCAACATAAAAAATAGTTTTTATGAACGTAAAGTGTATTTGTGTGTCACTAGTTGATACGACACCAGAAAAACATTACTGTTGACTGGTTAGTTTTAACGTGTTCACATGCAGATATGCAAGTTTTGACTAGGAAACTCTTAACTCTGTTATAAATTATTATTACTATGACAATGTTTACAAAAGATAAGCCCAGGGCTGTAAAACACCTAACACGATGTTCCTCTTTTGTATGAGAAACTCTACTGTACACTGTCCTGTTGAATCAGGTGTGTGTAAAGGATTTTCGTCATTAAAGTCACGGATGTTGCACTAAATATGAGCTACTACATTGTTTAATGAACTTGTTCACCTGCCCATAAAGGACATTTGCTCTTTTAAACTTTTCAAAGGACATGCTGGACATATATAATCTTTCTAAATTCAGTTGTTCAACTTTTAACAGTTTGACGTGAAAGAAAAATAAAGTGAGGATAAGAGACTTGGCATTGGTTAATTCTATACATTTGCATATAAAAAGCATTAAATTTTCGCTCTTGAAGGCACTAATTTAGTTTTAAGTGCAAGTCAGTGGGATGTCAATAGAATTTCACAGATCTAATAAGCGTCATTGTAAATTCATAGTACGAGTACATTCATATCATAACAGCAGAGGTGTACAGAAGTGAAGGCATGAGTAAAATAGAAAAATAGAAGCAAAATAAAATTACATGAAAATCATTTCTGTCCCTATTTTTTTCTATAGATTTAAATGACTCAGGTTTGATATTTTTTGTCTTGAACCTTGTTCAAAGAACATGTGAGTCACTCTCAAACACAAACAAGCTTGGATGTCCCTCTGCTTCCCACTCGTCCTTTGTGGAAGTTGAGCCCTCCTTTCACCCCCTCAGGATGTGCTTGCATCATCCTCCTAAAGTCAACATGTAGAGGGACATTGGGTGGTCTTTTTCTGTTAGACCTATTTATCTATAGCAGTGGTGCGTCAGTACAAAGCGGGGTGTAAGTCATGACAGCAGAGCCCCTGACTCAATGCTCCTTTGGTTAATCAGTAACCAGGGTGGGAGCACCGCGGCGGGCTGGCAGGGTTAAAGTGAGGGAGCAGAGGAGCCAGGACCTCATTCAGCACCTCGCTCAGCAGCAGCAGACACACACGGTAAGAGCAAACTTTGACTTACTCTCAGATATTGCCTTTTGATTGTGCAGTAGAGTGAATGTACAAACTTTTCAGAAATGAGGATAAATACTTGGAGGCATTTATTGGATGTGACTAAAACCAAAACATAATGTTTGAAATATCTAAAACATTATTTAATGTAAGGGTTATGTATTTCGTAAAAAAAAAACCCAGCACAAATAAGTTTCTACGTTAAGAGAAGGTTATAATAAATCAGATCAAACTGTCAAAATTCTGGATCTCGACAGAAAACATCAGTGATAATGAATTAGGCATGTTTTTTGACCTGCGTCATTGAGTCACCGGGTACACAGGTGGGCTGGTTGTGTTTAAGAACATTTGAGTGAACTGGGTTTTATTGATAAGAGACCAAGGCCATGTCCTGTGGTACATTTCCACATAGAGGAGAATCCAGTGTTTGCTCAGGTCTTCCAAGAGTCCATCAGTCCACATTTTCTGCATGTTCAACTCAAAGGATAAAGTCCTATTTTTGCATAAGAGCACTCACCAAAATTACTCTGCTACATGGACATTTGGGTTAACTCATGAAGAGTGTTAATGTAGGAGACAAAGTTACGCTGCATTCGTTCCAGCAACAAAATAATGTGAAATACGTCAATTCATTTTTTGATTATAGACTTAATGTGCATGTAAAAGTTTGTTTTGCAATGTCTTTATTCTAGTTTATGAGTTTTTTTATTTGTACAAGTATTACAACATAAATGCAGACAAATAAGTATCATATTTTCCAATCACAGTGTACAGAGTTTGTGTTAATGTGTGGTGACAGTTTGGTTTGATGCTGGCCTGAGCACACTCAGTTTGTGTCCCCTGCATTAACAGGATCCGAACAAACAACAAACAATATCTAAATGAAACATCCATCTTATTTTAGTCAGTGAACGCAAATTTGCACACAGACGCATGTAGATGCGTCTTCATTATCTATGCGACCTCTGCTGCAGAGGGTAATGCCTTCTCTCATTCACTGACCAGCAGGAAAGAGGCAACACAAAGAGCAATCAATCCATCACTGACATGCCGCTCTATGTCTAATGTTCCTGCCAGCCAATCCTGTCACAGACGGAAAACCAGATTCAGCCAGATTTCTGACGAAAAACCACACTAATAGCGTTGTAGCATTCACAGGTCGCCCAGTACTAACTTCCAAAGAGGCAGTTGATGGGCTGATACACTCGAGGTTACTCATCATTTTCTAAAAATATCTCCCTCTACAGAAAGAATAAGGTGACCACCAATAAAAGGTAAAATGAAGATACTGCACTCGCCTCTCGCAGCCCTCCTACTCTGCTGCTACCTCTCAGGAAGCCAAGCCAACCGCGTCTACGTCCACCCCTTCCACCTCTTCGCCGCTGAGAATGTCAGCTGTGAGACGCTGCAGACACAGACGTCCAAGCCCCTGGAGACACTTCCTGTAGCCCCGCTTGATATTGAAGTCCTGACACCAGACAGCAGGGACCCATTGAAAGTGGATGCACAGAAGCAGAACATCACAGTAAGGACGGCGGTCCTAGCAGAGCTGTTGAACTCTCTGGGCCTGAGGATGTACCAAGCTGTCAGCAGCAAGCAGCGCAGCACCAACACACTCCTCTCTCCGGTCAACACCTTTGGATCCCTTGTCACCTTTTATCTAGGGGCGTCCAAGAAGACAGCGAGCTCATTCCAGGTTTTTGATTTGTTCTCATTGTAAAGATAAAGACAGTAACATCTGTTGATCCTTTAATATTTAGAATACAACCCAAACGGCTTTCTGATTAGATGTTAATCTTTCCGAATTCACTCCTTTCCTTCCAGCTTCTACTTGGCCTGAGCAGCGGCACCGACCGAGAGGACTGTGTGTCCTTGGTCGATGGACACAAAGTTCTAAAGACCCTGCAGGGTATCAACTCACTAGTGGACGACGGACCCAAAGATGAAATCACCACCCAGGTGTGGACCTTCACTCGTCAGGATGCTCAACTCTCCGGGGACTTTATTCAAGGCACACAGGACTTCTCAGACACATCGTTTATCCGCAGCGTTGACTTCTCCAAACCCGAGGAGGCCGAGCAGCTGGTGAACAGCTTTGTGGAGAAGACATCAGATGGGAGGGTTAAGGGCATCTTCAAAGATTTGAACTCCACAACTGACCTTCTGTTTGTTACTTCCTTCAACTTCCAAGGTCTGTTTCTTCCTCTCTTTTGCTGATACCTCTCTTAAATTGATTTTAAAGAATACACAAATTAACTTTGTATTGTGGGGATGTAAATAGATACCACATTTGAAGACTTCAATCTTAATCACAATGCTAGAATGAGAATATTCAATCAAGTCTGATGCCTTTGATTATGACTACAGTCAAATTTGCAATACAGAAGGCTTAACACACAGTATATGTGTCCCAGGTAAACACACTAAGATTTCTGCGGTTGCTGAACTGAAATCCTGTAGATAACAATGTTTATAGTTCCAACAAATACCTCACCATTTCGCAGTACTTGAATGCATTCTTTGGTTGTGTCCGTTTAGGCAACTGGAGGACAGCTTTTCAACCAGAGAAGACGTCCATGCAGGAGTTTCACGTGGATGAAACAACCACAGTTATGGCTCCACTGATGACCCACACGGGTCAGTACTACTACCTGAACGATAAGGTAAGTCTTAGTTGTTTACTCATTTGTGTATTTCTGTTCACCACATATGAGGAGCATCAAACTATGAAATACACTTGTGTAAGGATTTTTTAATTTATTTTTTTACCATAAAGGTACGGCAGTGCACTGTCGTGAAGCTGTCTCTGAGCAAACGGTCCTACATGTTGCTGGTCCTGCCTCATGAAGGGGCAAACCTCCATGAAATTGAGTCTAAGCTGCTCACTGACGTTATGTCTGGCTGGTATCAGAGCCTCCAGGAAGGGTGAGTATTGTGCTTTTTTAAAACCTATAATAACAGTATAACCTTCAATGTGTAGGCTTTAGTGCCATCCTTGACAATAATAGTATAACCTACTTGACAGTGGTGGGAGTAGTACTCAGCTTTAATACTTTAAGGTCTAATGTGTAGGATTTAGTGCCATCTAGTAGTGAGGCTGCAGAACTTAAACCTGGCCCATGTGCCAAGTGTATAGGAGAACTATGGTGGCCAGTATAAAAGCTGGAATGACCCTATCTGTCAGTGTTTGGTTTGTCTGTTCTGAGCTTCTGTAAAAACATGGCGGACTCTGTGGAGGAGGACATACTCCCTCTGTGGATAAACAGCTCATTCTAAGGGAACAAAAATGCAATGATTATTATTTTCAGATGATTTCCAACCAATGATCATTTTTGCCAATAGATGCCCCTAAATCCTACACACTGGGCTTTTAAGTTAAAGTAGCAATACACAAAGTAGAAATACTCTGCTACAAGTTTAAGTCCTGTGTTCAAAATCCTACTGAAATAAAAGTACTAAAGTGCTGACGTCAAACAAAGGTACTCATTATGCAGTGTCCCATTTCAAAATAATATGTATTACATTACTGAATTTCTGTTATCATTATGTGGCTTAATTTATTACAACAAATTATTAGTTGAATTAAATTTGTATTCATAATGTGAATTTGTTGAGTACCTGACTTTCCCAAATAAGCGTAGTGCTTTCAAAAGTACATTAGTGGTTTCCAAAATGTAGTGAGGTAGCATGAACAGGAAATACTCAAGTAAAGTTCAGGTACCTCCAATCGATCAAATTTTGAAATGTGTTTAGGATCTGATGGTATGTGCATCGGCCAACCTACATCATAATAACTTGACAGCTGTTACAAATATCAACAAATCTTAATGGGTTGTATTATTTTTCAAAAACAGAAACAGTAATTTTTATCACTATTGGTTTTTGAGATATATTTCAGTAGAAACAGAGCTCCTTGGCTCACTATATATGCCATTTTATTGGCTTTAAGTTTATTTACCTTAGCAAGTAATTGTCTATCAGTCAGTCAATAACATTTTATCATATCAATGTAGAGCATATGAGGCATTAGATTTTAGGGGAGCAAGAGTCAAGCACAGTCTCATTTTGGTTCAAATATTTGTCATCTTTAACCTTAAATTCTGTCTCCCTCTCTGTCCACCCACTCAGTCTGTTGGAGCTGTCCCTCCCAAAGTTCTCCATGTCTTCTGTTACTGATCTGCGTGACCTGCTGACCAAAATGGATCCTGAAATTGAGGCAAAACTGATGGGCTCCCAGGCCGATTTCAACCAACTCAGCAACATCAAACCCTTCACTATCAATAAGGTGAACTATATGACTGGACATCTTGTCATATTACAAAAAACACTCACTGTGTACATCATTAAGCGATCTCTCTGTGTCCTCTCAGGCGGTCAACAAGGTGATGTTTGAGATGTCCGAGGAAGGAGCAGAACTCCAGGACAAGATCCAGGAAGCGGGCATCCCTCTGAAGCTGTCCTTCAACCGGCCGTTCTTCTTTTCTGTCATAGAAGGAGATTCTAACGCCATCCTCATGCTGGGCAAGATCACCAATCCTACACTGTAAAGCTATATAGTACTTAAAACTCATTTAGATCACACCCTTGTTTTCCGACTGAAATGATGTCCACATACAGTACATGAGTAATGAAGTACAACCTCACTCAGGAGGTTACATATTCAGCAGTGTTGTAGTTTTCATCACCTATCAGATCTCTCCAGAAACCCTGTTTCAGTATTTATGAAAAGCTGTTACGTTAAGATGACTTGTTTGCAAGCAGCCTGAAATTCCTGATTTTTTTTCTGTAAAATTTATTATAGCAGAGTTCTGTACAGTATTTTTCAGTAGAGTAGGTACAGTAACCACAATTCTCTATGATGAATGACTTGTATATTGTAACTAAGAGTTTATTTTTGTTTTGTTGTGATTTCTGAAATAAAACATTTGTATCACAATAAATGTTATTTTTAATTGTGGTTTCAGACAAAGTCATTAACATTTCAAAGCTTTAAATAAATGAGAAACAATTTTGTTTTTACCCAGATCGAGAAAAAAATGACTATTGATAGGTTTTGCTAACATACAATTGCTGTGAGCGTTCACCGCAAGTGATTGGCCAACCACGGCAGCAGCTACAACCCATATAGTTTGTGGTGTGGTGAAGTCAAGTGCGCAGACGATAACTGGTATAACTTAACTGGTATTGCAAACAGTGTCAAAACTGGGAGGAGAAACAGAAAAATTTAGACGATTATTTACTTTAGGAAACATCTCATCAACTACTGAACATCAACTCATTTTTATTTAGCCAAAACATAAAATTAAAATTTCTCAGATAATAAATTTAATATGTCTCATCCTGTTTCATCATGCCTCTCATTGTTTTTCTCATTTATTTGAGCATTACAATCATATTAATTATTTGACAAATGATGGAGGGTCCTTCTGTCGTGATTAACATACATTTGCAGCTAAACCAAAATATAAACAAATCTTTATGACTCATAAAAGAACAGACTGCAAATGATTCAAAAACTTCAAAATTCAGTTCAGTGAATACTGCGCAGATATTAAGAGCAATGCACTTTCTTTTACAAAACCCCGAATCCACATTTTATTTATGTAGCCATCTGCAAATCAAAAAATCTTATTTGATGCCTGGTTGTGAATATGGTCATTGTGGCAGCAGTTTTTACTGTATAGTACTACTCACTCACACTGAGGGTCAGAAAAATCCAGAACAAAATCTAAAACTAGTTATTCAGAGTCAAATTTTATTTTTCCTTACTCCACAGTTTGACTATGATTGGTGTATTAATCTGTAGCATCTATTTAATGACTTTTTGGCATGTGCACAATAATCAGAGTCCTGTGGCTTTGTAGTTGGAAAAAGATGAATGCAGTGGAAACTTGTTGCTAGATAATGACATTTATATTAAAATGCACAAATTCAAAACTATATCCAAAGTTCTTTTATTTTATTCCCAAGTTAATCGTGTTAATTAAATTATACAACTTTGATTTTAACAAAAATGTACATGTTACACATTGACAGACTTGTTTATTTGAGATGAATCCTTCACCACATAACAGAAATTAGACAAATATTGTTTGATTGACGTTCTCTCTTTACAGTTTACAATTGAGACTCTTGGTATGCAACATTCAGGCCCTACATATAATGATTGGTGCAATATTTTTGCATAGCATTTCATGCAGTCCCTTTAATCCACAGTGCTGAAAGCAGAACTAATGATGATGCAGTCTCAAACACAGAGGTTTTTTTTGCTGTTTCCGACAACAATTACAGCATGATATGTCCCAAGACTGACAGGTTCCTGCTGTTGAAATGTTTCTGAAGTCTACATTAAATAAAGATATTTTTGTACAAAAGGATTTCAGTAGTGTCAGTTTTTGCCCTACATTCTTCCTGGTCTGATAATCATAAGCAGTTACCAGACCATGACTTTGACCCAGACTGGGACAAATGTGGGGTTTTTTTCCATCACAAGTCTTCAGGCAATGCAGCGTGTTAATGCGTTTCACTTACTATGGACTCAACTTTTTACTGGTTCTGTTCAGCCAGCTCACGGGCTTCTTTCACCAGGTCCATCAGAGTGGAGAACATGGAGATGTCACTGGGCTGGAGACCCATCTTTTGGATCTGAGACAAGACAAGAGTGTCAAGAGTGTCAAGAGTGTGAGAGTCAAGAGAGTCAAGAGAGTCAAGCATCGCTAGAGAGAATAATCAATAGTGTTACAGATGACACTGAAGTTTGTTAAAGAACTTAGCAGTTTGCAACTCCAGTTATCTTTTGTCTAGATCATCAACCGCAAGGGCCAGAATTTTGCAAGCAAACACTGTGTGGACTGGACATTCAAATAAGAAAATAAAAAATAAAAGCACGAAGATATGGCACAAGCTGCCTTCCATTCATAAAGACAGGAAAATGTTTCAGCTTCACCTATTCAATCCGCACCGAAACAGTGTTAATCAACAACACGAACCAAGTCGACCCACAAAACATAAAATCTATGCATTATTGTAGCACAATTGTAAGGACTGAGATATGTACTCAGACAAGGAATGAACATTGCAGCACGTTTGTGTGTGCTTGAGAAAGACAGGAAGGAAAAGAGAATGTGAAAGGAGGACTATTGCACAAAATGTTTCTGTAAAATAATAATAACTTTCTCAGAATATTAAAATATTTTGAAGTAAGCTTACCTGAACCTGGCCTGGAGGCTATGGGTTGACCACGCTCTACTACTCTCTAATACTAAGCTGCCAGGTGGATTTCTAATGTTTTAGTACCAAAAGTCAAACATGCATAATTGTGGCTGGTAAATCATTCCTTATACTTTTTCCTTCAAAGATTTTGGAAGGTTGCTTCAATGTAAGAGGAAAAAATGCCAGATATCATAACTGGAACGGAATTTTTTCCCACATGTAATTATATGTTTCTACACGTGTCTGCATCCATCAAACGTCACCTACCTGTTCCCCCAGGTATTCCACATCCAGTGCAAGTTGAAGTCGTATTTTGCTGTCGTCTGTGGGTCCACCGTTTGCTCCTGCTGTAGTAGTCGTGCTCGCACCCTTTCTGGCTTGCTTCAAACGCTTCAGACTCTCCTCCATCTTTCTGACTGAGCTCAGCACCTCTGAGATGGTTTCATAGTACCTGAACACAAGAGAGAAAATTAAAGTGTGAAATACAAACTTTGTATTTTGCAGCTGAAAAGATTTATAAAATGAAATAAATACAACTTCCAGAGAGAAATACAGTATTTCAAAAGTATTAAAAGGAATAACACAGCCTATATCAATGCTTCAGCACTTCATCTGGGTGTATTTATCTTTGCAGGTGTGTTAGGGTACCTCTGTGTGCAGTCAGACAGTGCAACTCGCAGCCACTCTTGTGCTGTAGAGGGTTTGACCAGTCCCGTTGAGTCAGTCAGTAACTGATGTAATGGACGTAAGGCGTTGTCCATGTAGGCTGATGCACGTACTGGCAGATCCTAAACATGTTAGTGAAGTTAGTAGTAAAGACACAGTTTTAATACTTGCTTGTGTTAAGGACTGCTGTTAATAGAAAACTGAATTTAAAGTTCAGTTTTTTGTTCATGTTGAGGATATGGAGGGGCTGTTGATATTCTTTTTTTAAACCTTTGTATCTCAAGAGCTTCAGACATAATCCTTATTAAGCTCTCAAAGTAAAACAGTGTTTCAAGCTACATTTTCTGAATGCAGAGCTATGCAGTGGCCATGCATATCACAATTGCTTAAAGTTTAAAGTGTGCACTGTGCAGCTCCATTGCACAGTAAAGTATGAATAACGTATCAGAGTCAGAATCAGCAGAAATTTAAGCAGAAATTTAAGCACTTAGATGACATTCAGGAACAATAAAACCTGAGAGACATCCTTATTTGACAGTTATTATCAGTGTGACTGTGTGCTGTATGCTATCAGTATTTCCCCTGTATTCACTCTGTAATTGTGAGTCCCTGTTGTAAGGAATTTGCAAATGATGCTAAAGAAAATGTTAATGAGGAAACGCATTATCCTAGATGCAACTACACAGGTTTACCACACATTTTCATGTACAAAATTTCAAAACTTTTATATTGCTTTTCAAGGACCTATTGTTTTTCTTTTCCTGCTTGACAGCAATTATAATATCAGGTAGCTGGCATACAGGGAAAGAAGGAACACAGGGAGAAAATGAAGAAACGCATGTGATGGTAAAAAAAAACGATACACAAGCTACATTACATCAACAGCTTAGTAAAATAAATTTGCCATTGTTATTTTACATGATCCCTGGAAGATTACTATAACAATAATTACACATAATAAAATTCCGTGACTTTTCCAAAACTTTCACTAATTCCATGACTTTGATAAGCCTGGAAAACATCATTGAAAAACTTCATGACTTTTCCAGGTTTCCCATGACAGTGAAAAACCTTACTATAGGCTAACCTCGATGGAGCAATTGAACAGGAACATACAGAAAAAAATGAAAAAACAATATTTTTTAGTAAAAAACAATCAAAGATTTTTAAAAAGCCAGGCCTTTTAACTATTTGAAATGGCGTCATATCTTTTGATATGAAATATGCCAATGTTTTATTAAGATCGTTTATGTTTCTTGAGGTTGGTGTACATGCAACCTATTTTGCAAAGTCTCTTTTATTGTTGGTTGCCCATTAGTCATCCTGCACGCTGGTGGACACGATATTCACAATGATCCCCAAAATATAAATTCATTACAATCAACTAATTGTCGTGGGGGTTTTTTCATTGCGATCTACAAAAACATCTTATATTGTCCAACCCCTTATGTGAGGCACATCAAAAGGTGCCCAGATTTATGCTGAAATATTATTTATTTCAATAATATGCCATGTTAGAGTGAATAATTATGTCAAACTCAAATGCCATTCATGTACATGCATAATCACTCCAAGTTTCATCAGAATCTGGCCACTCAATGTGTTTCAGAGGGTGAAATTCTGACATTTAATTATAATATTTCCATCAGAGAAAATGGATATGCCACAACACAGTTTCAAGTGCATGAACCCTCAAGCTTCCATCAAATCAAACAAAGAATGCTCCTACTGTTTCCTGCAAGATATGTCATGAGTGAATGTTATATGATGACATATAGGAGAGATACGTACGTGTTTGCAGCTTCACTGACCTTATTAGTCCTGCGGTAAAGCCGTGGAACCTCGGAGGCACTCTTCAGGAAGCGGCAACTGCGTTCAGTCAGATGCTGGGTCATCCTGGTGTTCAGAGTGGGAATGCTGCTTGACAGACAGGCCTTGGAGTCTGTTAGAGCATCTGACAGAGAAGAGAACACTTGTAAATGCAAAAGTGAACAGTCTGATGCTAAAGTCAGAGACAGCGAGCAAGGAAGCCCAAGGGTCAAGGAATAGTAATATTCATGACTGAGATGTTGTCTTTGAAGATGTCATGCTCAAAAGCCTGTTGGGGATTGAATGGCTACATCTGTAAATGTCAGTGAACACTAGCATTCAGGTTTGC
Organism: Plectropomus leopardus; assembly: GCF_008729295.1. Classification (NCBI taxonomy): domain Eukaryota; kingdom Metazoa; phylum Chordata; class Actinopteri; order Perciformes; family Serranidae; genus Plectropomus; species Plectropomus leopardus. The sequence goes on along the minus strand of NC_056477.1, from coordinate 10,686,261 downwards.
ATTGCTGTGTGTCTCTTGGCATGTTTTCCAAAAAAATAAGATCACATCAGATATAGCAAAGTAATCCCTATTAATAACAGAGATATTCTCCAAAACAGACTCCACTAATATTACAGATTGTATCCTGAGAAAGATCAAGGTGTTATATACTAATCTGAAAAGAAACACCTGCACATATTGCAGAGTAGGATTTAGTTTAGTTTAGTTGTAAAAATTCAGGTGTGTAAGGCATGGTCAGGGATAACACCTTAAAAGGCATAAGATATGTCAACCTTTGTCCCTCATTTTCCATCAGTACTTTCACTACACAACAAAATGGAGATAGCTCTTCAATATCCAAATCTGGAGACACACCACCACAACATACCACATCCCAATAAAAATGACCATGACCTTATTTGGAGATGTTATCCAACAGCCTGTTTGACATTTTCTTGAAGGCCTGTGGGTTTGTTCCACTCCGCAGCACCAGCACAGATAGAAGTAACATCACCCATCAGGATTTTGAATCTTTAAAGGTCCAGGTAAGCTAACCTTGCTGTGGTATCATAGTTATGAACTTCTTTGAAGATCAAGCAAACACTACAAAAGGTAGAAAAACTCTTTAATGACTTCCATATGCACTGTGTGGGTATCTCACCTTCAACAATGGCAAAGTTTTTAAATCCAATGGCTTCTAACCGCTGTCTGACCATCTCTGACAACTCTGGTATCTAAGAGAAACATGAGCAAACTATTAGTGCGGAAACAATAAGAAAGTTATCAAAAGGAGACACTTTGTCTGATGTAAAAAAACAGAAAAGTCTCAAAAGTAATATATGTAAGTAAATTGGAAATACATATAAGTATTTTTTCATTTGTGTGTGTGCACCTGCTCCTGCAGCTTCTGGATGTCTGCTGCAATATAGACCAGCTGTTTGGTTGAAAGGGAGGCAGGACTCCCGCTCTCACTGCCACCTTCATCCATTGACGTTCGGCTGGAGGTGGAGGAAGCCGAACTCGGCAGGGGCCTGGTTGGCTCTTTGGTCACCTCAGGGGGTGGAGTCTTCGTCAACACCTGTGTAGTGACCGGTGAAGATGAGAAAGAAGGGCAAGCAACAGCAAAACAGCAATTCATGTGCATACTATTCTTAAAATTATATCTTAAAGATCCAGTGTGTACGATTTAGTGGGCTATACTGGCAGAAATTGAATAATATAATTAGTGTGTTTTCTCAACAGAAAAATCACCATAAAATAAGAATTGCTGTGTTTTTGTTGCTTTAAACTGAGCTGTTTATGTCTACAGTTCCTTGTCAATGGACATCCACGTGTTGCACTGCCATTTTTCTACAGTAGCTCAAAACGGATAAACCAAATACTTGCTCTAGATAGAGCCATTCAAGTTTTTGCATCAGCCACCCTCTGCAGCCACAGTGTTGGAGAAACACTGATTTGTAACATGAAACTGCTTTATTGAGTGTTTTTACTGGTTTAAATCACATGGTCAATTTGTTTTGGAGAGGAAGAGACCTCTACAGATAATTCAGCTCAAGGTAAAGAAAACCTCCTGAACAATGAACACCGGAGGAATGTTAACCGGGAGAAGTTTCAGCTGGTAGTAATCTGCAGTCCTCACAAATCCCTCCCTAAATCTTACACACTGCTCCTTCAAATCAAGTTTACCTCATCAAGGAACTTGGCATATCGTGCATAGAGCTGCAGCGTGAGCTTCCAGAAGCGATGGGCCAGAGGTGACAGGTAAACTCTGTCTAACCAACATCTCATGAGGCAGGACCACAACACCTCAGATACCTGCAGGTGGTATGCACTGCCAGCTGCGCATGAGCAGATACACAGTTACTGCAGGTAAAGTATTAGATACACACTGATGTTCATGATGGAAAATTCCTACCTGGTGCTGCCTCTAGTCCGTCACTGATGGCATTTTCCAGACTTCCTGCTATTTCCTTGTATCTGGAAAAACAATCAATGTGTTATCAGCTCATTTGTTGTATCAGCTCTAATAAGTACATAGTCATGACGTGAAAGACAATGTGTGCTTTGAAAATTATGGGCTTTCCAGAAAAGCTGACATGTGCAGATTTGAGTTGTGAAATGAGGTCACAAGCCCTGATCATTACAGTGAGCTCGTGTTTGCATGGGAGGAGAGGAGATTGAGAAACAACCTCTTTACTTTTTCACACAAATCAATGGCCATTCAGTCAAGGTCCACTGTCATGTTTATGGGCTTTGTTTGATAATACGCTGACACACATCCTCAGTTTACATTTCGCTTCCTGTCATCATTTTGCATCAAACTCTCACCCATAAGCAATTTTCCAAATTCCTGTAAAAATGGGCTTTGTTCAACTTGTGGACGTTTGCCAACTTGTCTTTTTTTCTGCCTAAAACATGCTGGCAGGCTGCAACTTTAATCAAGGCTTGTCTCTTGGGCCGTTAAAGTGAGACAAGTCAATTCTTCAAAACACAAGCTGTGCAGAAATTCTACCTTCACCAACGTCTGACTGTATTCATTCAAGATGACAGGTCCAAATTCAGAAGATTAAAACACACCAATTATTCGCTGCCTGCAAGTAAAATTAATTAACCATAGGTTGTGTGTATGTTTGAGTTTCATTCAAAACCAAAATGTCCATTAGCCTGAGGAACAGTTTGACATAATACAGAGTATTATATATAGTATAATATAATAATAATAATAATAATAATAATAATAATAATATATAGTAGTATATGGAGTATTATGCTTTCTTGCCAAGACTTAGATAAGAGGGTCGATACCACTTTCAAACAGTCAAAGACTATCCAGTGACATTAAAGATCCCATGAAAATGAAAACTTCCACCCATTATCTGCCTTTTTACTCCACCTTACCAGTAAAATACAGAAGTGATTCAAAAATCTCACTAATTGTTTTAAAGCTTTAACAAGATTATCTCTGCAATGCATCACCAACATGCTAATTGCACATTGTGCCCTCATGTTATTCAGGACACCCATACAACAACTCCAGTCCCTCATTCATGCTTCAAAACTAAAGCTGACCGAGCTTTACCTGTTGCTGCCCCATGGCTTTTGTGAAGTCCACTCTTCACTTATTCCTTACGTCCTTGGACCAGCTTTTAATGTGTTATTGGTTTAATTCCATTTCTCCCAACTTCCTTTTTTATTACTTTGACGTTGATTTTATGTTAGTTTTCGATTTTATTCTATTTCTGATACTATTTTTTCTTGCCTTCTCTCTATTTTTGTTGTTATTGTACCTTTTATTTTTTAATCATGTATACCTGTATTGAGGCAGGGTCAAATTCTGTTGCTTTTAAATGTGATGAATAAATAAAGATGACATGACTTGACCTTCAAGCACTACTAAACAAAAAAGTGATGAACATTTGATTACCTTTCTTATGAATATACAGCATATTGAAGCCTGCAGTTTACAAAATGTGTAAGTTTCTCTGGAAAAAGATGTGAGGGAGGCACTGGTGTGATCTATAGGCTGTAATATGTGGAGTATAAACTGTATCAAGGTGATATGCACCGTAGCTGAAAGTAGACAGGCAGGTTCCATTTGTTGTGGAAGCTGGTATACGAGGGGTGAACTCTCAGTCTCTTCACGCTGGCCTGCGAGCTGCACTGACGCTCAAACCGCCGCACAAACTCCATACTCGCACTGTAACGCTAAAAAGAAGAGTCAACAAAAAACACACACAAGTGAAACATCTAAATCTCACACTCAATTAAGCAACACAAAACTTTTCCTAAACAAGTGCATGTAAATACAAACTGTGTCACTGTGGCTGTACCTCATAGAATATGTCAGGGTTTCCAGGGTTGAACAGGTAGGCCAACCTCTCCTCGATCCCTTTAATCATCTCCGGCCACACAGAGTTCACAAGGAAATCATAACCTGGCACGATGTCAGCTTTGTCACTGAGGAGAGAGGGAACATCAGCATGTTAATATGTTATGATATCTTCTACTTCTGTCACTACTACTAAAATAAATGTGCACATCTAGAAGCACAAATGTCCAAATATGATATATATGAATAATTAATGCATGGTGATTATATTAATATATGGATACAAACTTAATAAGTCACGAATTACAAAAACTCCATTGTCCACAATTGTGAAAATGTGCCTTCAGGTTTACCATAAAATACATAAAAGACATGCCCTAAAACATAAAATTAAAAAAAAAAAAACAACAACACACTCCATGACAGTGACACACATTCATGCAAATAAAATTTACAATAAATTAATATTCATGCAGAATTATCATGACATGCATAAACCTGCAGCAATGTCTCAGGAATGTCACCAAACACTGATATTTTTTAACATGATGATGTGGTAGCACAGGTATGAGTTCCCATATCGTTTATCACCTTGACAGCACATGGGACAAAAGATTTCATGTAGATATTTCTATTTGCTGCTGGTAGTATATAACACCAAAAATTCACTGTGTAGTGGATGAGAATGGCAGTTAATAATTCTTTAAACGTAACTTCTAATGAGTTCTTCGTATATGCTTCCTAGATGCATTTGTGGCTTCCCTATAATTTTTGAGGCCATGTTCACTATATTCAGCAGACTGTTCCTCCTCTAGATGTTCAGATTACCATATAACATGATCATGTTCAAAAATATCAAAGTGTTTGGTCAATATGCTGAATGCAAAAGCTCTACAGATGAAAGCGGATAATTTGCTTTTCTAATAGAGGCGAGAGGATATCAAAACACAACAAAGAGTTGCTTGATGTGTGCATGCTTTGAATAAATTAGTCTCCATGTTAACATCTAATACCTGGATATGGCTCCTCCAGTGACCTCTCTAAGCAGCCTACAGTGATGAGGAACAAACTCCAACAGTCTCGAGTACATCAACTGAAGACCATTTGGACTGGACTTCACCACCTCCTCAATGATCACCTCAAATAAGGAAAGGAGAAGAGAGGATATTCTGTCAAAGTTATCAACTAATAAGGTGAAAAATCTAAAATTTCCCTGGGATCTACAGTATATCTAACGTGTGGTATGTTTACCTGGTCCATGTATGGCTTGACCAGCACCTGTCCCACCAGGGCTTCAGCATCGCGAGTCTTGTCTATTGTGGCGTAAGTCCTCAGGCAGTGACGCACCATGTCCACATTTGATGTTTGTAGACCCTCGATAAGCACGCCTTCCAGAGACTGCTGCAGCATTGAGGTGATCCCTGCAATACGCTGCCAGAGGACGCAACCAAGTATAGAAAATAGAATATATTCCAGCAAACAGACAGACCAAGTGAATCATGAATCAATGCAAAAACTGCAATCAAATATTTTAGAGCTATTTTCTGCGCCTTTAGCAGAACCACTGGACAGAATCTGATTATCTTTGTCAGTTAATTACAAGACTGATGGACTGACAGAACAGACAAACTGACTGATCAACTGAGTGGCTATTAATTTATCTGCTGTCTGACTGATTGAGTCGTTTATACTTACAGGTCTGACTTTGTCCAGCAGGGGCATGCCTTTGCTCTGTACAGCGTGGAACTGCAGCTGGTTGAATTCTGTAGCAATCCTCTCCAGGATGTGACCTGCTAACAAGGGACTGTACATAGATAGATAGACAGACAGACAGACAGACAGACAGACAGACAGACACAGGGTCACACACAGAAGCTGAGTGCTACATCCCAGCTCACAAATTAGAAGCTTTTCGCACTGCAGCTCCAAAAACAACCGATGTACAAATGCATGCACAAACCTGTAGTTTATTTAATTTGTCTATTGATAGACATCATGTTTGTCATACATGATTAGGCCAAATGTTGAAATGCAAATATTCAAACTTCCATAAAATAACCATTATAAAAACTGACTTACGTAGTAACAGGCAAAATTGAGGATTTTTATGAGATGTGGGCAGATTCTTAGATTTTATGATGGACTTAACTGTGTAGATGCCGGCATTTGGATAAATAGGCTCTGCTGTCTTTACTCCGAGATAGCTTTTAACTTATAGTAAACTTTTTTATTTAGTCAACAAATTATATTTCTTACATTTTTGATTTAAATATATTAAGATGTGCATGTGAACATTGCTGTATAGGTAGATGTGTTGTTGTTTTTTAATGTATTATTATTATTATTATTAACTTTTTCATTTAAGTTAAAATTTTATTGTATTTTTAATCTATAATTGATACGTTAAACTAACTTTTCCCCCTTACAGAGATTTATTATAAGGGATGGGGTTTGTGAATGTTTGTTCTGTTAATTTGATTTTTTCATGAACAAAAAAAGCCAATAAACATGATGTCAAAAAAAGGTAAATAACCACTCCACAGTCTACAACAAATGATCTACCATGTGATGCCAGTGGGTTTGTTGGCATGTGTGTTTCCCACCTGCTGGTTTCCAGAGAGCTGGATTCCTTGGAGTTCTGTGAGTGAAGGATCTTCTCAATCTTCTCCACTGAGCGCACCACCTGAATCAGCCTCAATACACACACCTGATGGACAAGACATTAAAAGGAAGATGATAACTGATGCTGGTGGTGTATTATAAGTTGAAAAACTAGTACTGCTATAAAATAATTATAAATACAGGTCAATTGTCTGTATGGCACCAAATATAGTGCTCAATTTGGCCATACTAGATTTTCCCAGTGTGTTAAGGTGATCATAAAATATATTTAATGAAGAATACAAACATGATCCAATGACGAAGTCAAGCAGAAGAATGAGGAAGCAAACCTTTTTTTTCTGCAGATCTTCCTGTTTGGTTAGCTGGTTGTCTATAGCCAGAATCACTTCACTTACACAGGAGCGCAGACTCTGCAACAAACAACAGCCAGAAACATGCATGAACACTCTGTAGACTGGTTTAATTAAAGCGTACAGTATATTTAATCAGACACGTACCATGACCTCCTCTCGTAACTGTCCCAAAGGCACAGAAAGCTGATTTAGAGCTTTGTCCATCCCCACCTGAGATGAGGGAGCAGAGATTAGAAACAGTCTGCTCTAAAGTTTTCAGATTTACCTTTTAAAAAATAAGTGTGGTGTTCATCCTTTCATTTTTCCAGAGAATATCAAGAGCCACCAACTGTACTGGATTTTTGGGGCTGATGTCGATAATGATGCTTGAGAAAAAATGTAGATAACAACCCTCTGATATTGCTCTATTATTTCACAAAAAATTACTTGGTAATAGAGCTGATTTTAAACTGTTGGTACAAGATAACTGTTAAACACAACTGACATTTGAATTATATTGAAGAGAGATTAATAAAAACATAAAGGGGTAGCTGAGGGTCAGGAGGTGGAGTGGGACATCAGAAAATCGGCATTTCAATCCTCAACATCAAAATATATTTGGGCCAGATACTGAACCCCAGATTGCTCCAGATGGCTGTGCCCTCAATGTATGAGTGAGTGTGAACGTCTAAACTAAGTAGCAGGTGGCGCCTTGTATGACAACCTTGACCATCCATGTGTGAATGTCATGCTTAGTGTAAAAGCGCTTTGAGTAGTCAGAGGGCTAGGAAGGAAATATAAAAGTGCAAGTTTCATATTGTGTGTGATAATAAGAACTAAAACATTTGCACACATTGATCCTGACAGTTGAAATAAAGGTCTAGCTTGCTTTCCAGACGCTATAACTAAAAGGGAATGTAATAGACCTGGTCACTCATCTCTAGATGCCCACCCTGTCTCCTGTGGACTACAAGCTGCTTTTTGCAAAGTCCAAAATGTAGAACCACATTAAACACAACTGACCAGGTTTGTGGAGAGGTTGACAAAGTCAGCATAGTCCTTGTTAATAAGCTCCACCATGGCCGTTTTCAGCAACTTATAGTAAAGCTCCAGGTCCTCCCTCATCTCCTCCAGCTGGACCTGCTTTCGACACTCCGCCACAAACTGGTCAACGTCAAAGTCATCCTGCAGGCAGAGAGACAACAGACAGCAACATCAGACACACCAGAGAGACACAGTAACATTTATTTCACGACAGCATCATACATAGATAGACAGATAATTTATTTGTCCCCGTGTGGAAATTGGTTTGCAACAACAATCATTGATATTTCCATAGACTGACATACAAAAGTAATCACATCAGTAAACGTACCACTCACTTACATTGCACCTTAAGTATTAATTTGTGAGACAGGACAGAGGAAGACGTCTCACTAGACCAGTTGGACATACAGCTTATTATTTGTGCGTGATTAAAACTTTAGTGACTAGTGGGATAAAGGACAGTTGGGATCTGTGTTTTGTAAAGAGGGGGGCAATAACGTCGGTTGGTATTGGCAGGTTAAATTTGGAGTCCAGTGGATGCCTCTAGTCACCTATGATGATTTTTGTCTTGTTAATAACTCTGTCTCTATAAATCCGTCCAATATTTGACATTTTAATCCCGGGCAGTTACCTGGCAGTAGTTACTGTTTTCCCCACAGTCTTTTTCTATACCTCAATAGTATACAACACCATATATTGTCACTAACATAAAATGGAGGGAGAACATCGAGTTAGCTAGTGACTGATATACCGAAAAGACAAACGCATCATACAGAATGAGCATGTTACTCACTACAAACGTCGTCTGCTATTATAGTTTATGCATGGTAAGTTATCGTTAACGTTTGACGTGTCCGATATAAACATTACCTTGACTGTGATTCGAGTTTAAACACTGAATAACTGAATCAAGTATCTTTACTCAATAACAAGCAAGAAATGTTGAAGAAACAGGAGCATCCTGTAGGAACAGTCAACTAGCTAAATGCTAGCTAGTTACAGCATAACTATGGCGATATAGTTAGCGCGTTAACAAACATAAAGGATTCTTACCTTCATAAAAACATCCTTGTCGAAGCACAAGGAATCTGGCCCCTTTGGCAGATTCATGTTTGATTATAAAACAAAAAGGCGCCAACATACACAAAAAATAATGTCAGAAGCTTCCAGCTAGCCGCTGCTAAAACCAGGCTTCCGCAAACATGGCAAGTGCACCAACGAGGAAGAAAAGACAGGAGGACCTTCTTCTTCTTCTTCTCTTGATAATGTCAGGAGCACCACTAGATAGGTTACCATAAAGCCACAGCGCCCTCTAAAGGCAAGACGAGGTAAACGTATCGTGGCCAATTACCAATATCATGGTTCAATTCAAATGTTAAATTAACAAAATAAAGTGAACTAACTGCACTGTAAATACAAAAGTCTAATGAACTTTAAATTTGATTCCATTGAATATAATGGATGATAAATTCCTTACAGGATTACATGTTGGAGCTTGAGGTCATATTGGATTTGCACATATCATCATGTATCATATCATCAATATAATCAGAATCAGTGATACTTTATTGATCCCCAGAGGAAATTTTGATTTGTCACAGTCCGCAAGCATACACAATTATAGAATTAGGAAGTGGCTGCATGAAGAGAAGACATTAAAATATAACAAACCAGAGAACATTAAATAAAGATACACAACATTGGTTAGCTCACCACTTAAATGACATGACAATCTGTCTTACACTGACTAGAGATTATTATCAAATACGTTTGATAATGTTTATGATCAGCAATACAGGACGTTAAATACACATGGGTGCAATCATGTCTCCATGACAAGGCAATAAAGGGTTTATAACGACCCTGCCAAACAGTAACTTCTGATAACACATCCTGTGTTTGATAGGTTTTTAGCTCAAATGAACTGATGCGTTTTAGTTACCAGTGACAATAACATGAACATCTTACTATGCATATATGCTTTGTGGGAAGGTTGTTGTTTATTATTATCATTATCATTATTATTATTATTATTATCATAAGTATTTTATCATTATTATTGGGCTATTATTATTATTTTATGCATTGGCATCCTGCGAACATGTCTTATTATATGTGTTATAATATTAATGTTGTTTATTTTATATGGGACATTGTATTTTTGTCACATCGATCCTTTTATGCTATCCTTCCCTGTGTCCAAAATTTTATTCTAATAATATATGACCATTAATCATGATGATTTTTCCACTCTTTATCTCCAGCAGCTCCACCAGCCGCTCCTCTCTAAGTTTGGATGGTGAAATGCATCTCATTGGACGGCAGGGCTGGGCTGTGCTGTCAGGTGATGCAGCGGCAGCCACTACTCTCTCTATTTTCCTCTCTTTGTGGAGAAATCACTGGTCTCTCAACCCGGATGCTGTGCCACAACTATCGATAATTTTGCCCAGTGCGCAGCGCTGTAGGCAGAGCGAGGGGGCGGAAATATTTCAGTACCCTTGAAGCGGACAGCTCTTCCCGGATCCACACGCGTCTGACCGCCGGGCTCCGCATCCCGAGCCTGGAGGGCAGAGAGGACCATCATTCATACCCAAGATAGTGGAAGGTGCCCCATTAAAGGCAAACACCTCCCTGCTCGTGCAAGATCGTGACCACTCGCACGCCTCTGGAGCCGTAGTGGCAGGGTGAGAAGGAGGGAGGAGGAAAGAGGGAGCAGAGCATCACCACAGAGAGATGGCGGAGTGCGGGCGGAAGGCGCTGTCTCTCCTGGAAGCGGCCCGCTCCCGGTACGAGAGCCTGCAGATATCGGACGACGTGTTTGGCGAGTCCGGGGACGACAGCAGCGACAACCCCTTCTACAGCACCTCCGGGGACTCCGACTCCGACAACTACATAGCCGAGGTGGGCGAGGAGGACCAGCAGCACCACCACCAGAAGAGGGGGGATAAGGAGAGCCGCGGGGGAGCAGGGGGCGGCAGCGGAGCCGGTCCTCCGGGCTCTCTGTCCCGGAGTCAGGCTGAGGAGGAGGGCTGGACGGAGACGCTGCAGGATGTCACGGTGCCGCCGTTCAAAGAGACATATGGTGAGACGTGATGCACGACAGCATGAATAAGGTCATTTGTGCAGCGGAGAAGAAGTGTGTGTGTGTGTGTGTGAGGAGAAATAGTGCAGCTCAGGTTTTTCAGGTCATGCAGTACTCTCTATCTGGTGCCCAAACAGCACACAAAAGCCTTTTTTTGCTTTGGAACAACTGGATGCTTGTCTCCTTTTGTGTGTGAGTGAGTGACACTGCATCGTTAATTGCTGCAAATGCTTTAGCCTTTGATACTTCACCCTTTGGTGCTCTGGTGCACATGCTGTCCTGTGAGAGGGTGTGTGTCCATGTTTCAGGGCAGGGCATGCTGTTTAATTTAGAGAACCAGCATGATGTCTCCCCTGATTGTACACTTACAAACACACATCGCTTAACCCTATGAAACCGGAGCAATTTGGCTTGATTTCTTTAAAAAAAAATAGAAATAGGGCAATGAGCAACTTAAGAAATGAACCAAAAAATTGATGAAAAAGTTAAGACTACAAGAAAATTACCTGAAAATTGGCACAAAAAAACAACAACCACAAAAATAAAATTTAATTATTTCCTTTCCTTTTGAATAATGCTGAAAATAGTGTTTATTTTTCCCTTTATTCCCATGTTTTTGAAAGATATCAAATTAATTTGCTCTCGTTTCAGAGGTTTAAATGCTTGTGAAAGGTGTCTGATCACAGCACAAGAAAATTGATGATCCAGGTTTCTTAAAGCATAATGTAGTATGATGCAGAATACATACACACACATGCTTTGTCCTCCTGCACCAAAAATTAACACATCTTATAACTGTAGTAAAATGAGCTCATGGCACTCTGATTTGCACACTTTCTCTTTGTGTGTGTCCCTGAATCGTGACAGTTAAACAGCACTGGGCACCCACACGGCTCCGTCTTTCTTTGTCTTATTCTATCTTTGTGAAAAATGCCTAAAAGCATGTTCTCATTCTGTTTAAAACCCATCACCATTAGAACAGTTTTTATCCATTTATCTATCACTAAATACAGCATGATGCATTAGGGAGTGAGGTTTGGGTTTATAGTGCAGCACCTTCTGTCAGGCTTCGTTTGGATTTGTCCTCCTCTCCTATCTCTTCCGCCTCAGCTGAAGCAGCAGCGATAGGTGGAAATGCCAACCTGGATCCACTGTGACATGCTGAACTGTTGCACCCTCGGAGGTGAAGCAGCATATGGCTGTAGCAGATATGAACCAAGCTGCTCAAACATGACATAGAAACACACGTTGGAGTATTCATATGCAAACTGATAAAGCACAATATTGTGGCAGAGTCAGGAAACCACTGGAAATTAAACAAACTGCAGTGGTTGTATGCAAAGATTTGTTTGCAAGCATTTAATTCGTTTTTTTTGTCCCCAATCCTGATCCAATTCATTTGATACTGAGTATCTGTCGACACCGAGTCTCGATTCACTAGTACACCTGCACAATGTACACTTCAAGTACTTTAAAGTTATAAAAATCAATCCAGTATCTATGCTTGGCAATTTAATAACTCTGCAGTGCAATACAAGATAAAATGTCTGCATCTAACAGTCCCTAAGGTGTTTTATTTTATTTTATTTTTACATAAATAACAAAAACAAAATAAAAATATTTTATATGGCTTTTAGCACAATTTCACATAGTGCAGTATTTGTTTTTTCAACAAAATAACAAAGTAAACACACTGTCTTCAAACATTGCCCTCAAGTCCCCGTAATGCAGCATTGTAATAAAAGTACAGAACACTATAAATGAGTAATATAATCACAATTACACTTCAAAGTAATGTTATAGCCGAACCTTAACCTTCCCATTCACATTAAATAAAAATCGGTCACAATTCCTCTTATTACAGAAAACTAGTTCATTAAGAATAAAGCGGTGTAAAGGCTTTAGTTGAACATGAAAAATATCAGTTTCTATTTATTGGAGTAGCCATATTACAATAAAACCTGAATATCTGCTGCAAACTGTGCTCTCTGTTTACAACACCTGTGTGCACAAAGGATCTGGCAGTGCGCATGCTCAAAATAACCAACCCTGACCCCTCAGATCCAATCAGGACACCTGCACTGTTAATACTAATATAAAAATTCACTATAAAACAAATGAGCCGATACGATGATTTAGATAGAAGTTTTTCATTGTTAGGTGCACTGTTGGTATGGCGCTCAAACTGAAGGTGGTGGCCTGTCCCAGAAAGCAGGATTACTGAGCAGGACACCAAACACAACCTGGAACAGCTCTGTTTACTTCTGTCCAGATTTGGAGGGTTTTCAGCCAGACCGGTTATCCAGCTAACTTCAGTAATCCTGCCTTGTGAGACAGGATGCAGATATGGGGCCTTTTTCAACTGTCATAGGAGCTTCTTTGGTGATGTTACAGGATGTTCTGCACATCCAGCTCTGCCATGCTTTATTTGACGTTTTATTGCTCTGTTGACAAAAGCTCAGGAGGCAGCAGGTGTGTCTGTCTGCTTTACAGTCTGGTCTGGTTTGTAAAGATACAGTAAGTGCCTGTTTGCAGTGTGGGTGTGGTCCCACCATCTTGCATCATGATTAAGAGCTGCCTGACTGGATTGATGGCAGGACTGCCAGGGAGCATAATCACACTTCAGACCTCAAGGTACCAAGAGCGTGAGCTGATTTTATCGGCCAAAAGGAGTAAAGATTGACTGCATCCAGGGCAGCAGCATATCTACATAAATATGTTTCTCCAACAATTTTAATGGGTTGGGAAGCTACTTAACCCTTTGTAACCCAAACATATTGGCTTGCTTTCTTTCAAAAACACAGGAAGAAGGCAATGAGCAGCTTAACAAGAAATAACCCAAAAACGAAGAAAGAAAAAAGAAACAGAAAAAAACAGAAAAAAAACCAAAAAGAGACAAGAAAATGACATTAAAAGGTGAAAAAAAAGTTTTTTAAAAAAACTCTCCAGTATAATTTTAAATATAGAATTCTAAAAATAGCTTTCTGAACATTTTTCCCCTTTTTGGATAATTTCCCCACAACTAATTTTCAAGTCATTTTTCTTTGCATTTATTTATTGATTATTTTATTCATTGTTCCTTGTTTAAATTTTTTTTCCCCAAAGATGTAGCAGAATCAAGGACAAAATTTCTCTTTTTAAACTTGGTGTAAAAAAAGACCAATAAATCTACCCTCCGCTACCTTTTTGTCTTTAATTGACATGACAGTTATAGTGTGAAAAGGGGATAGAGAGGAGATGACATTTTTAAAAGAAATCAAATCATTTTTTTCAGATTTCATAAGTTTCAGTGCCTGTGAAAGGTGTCTTAACTTTGTGCAAAAAAGCTAATGTCAATCCAAGTTCTAAAGGTTTAAGCCACTAAATCAGCCCATGGTGGACTCAGTATTTCTCTATCTCCCCACCTGTCTGGCAATTTTTTTCCTCACCTGCCTGCCTGTCTGTCTTCCTGTCCATTACCCTGTCTGTCTCTGTGTCTCAGCGGTGACGGTGCTGACACAGACGCAGTGCTGATGTGACAGTTGCACTCCTTGGAGACTGTGCACCCCGTACATAAATCATCAGCCAACGTCAGAAAACATCCAGTCAACCCCATGCAAACTCTTAAAGACTCTGAGTGGTTTGGGTTTGTTTACAGTTAGAGCTGCAACTCTTTCACAGTTTTGAATCAGAAGCAGAGGTTTGAGTTTTTCACTTGAAAATGTGATTTACTCAGCATCGGGTTCATAGGTGATGTGATACGTTCATGTCACCGAGAGACCGTTTACTCTGCAGTGGGGTTGTGGCAAAGGACCAGGCAGAGGATTACGGAGCATATATCCACATCTTAGATTATATAACCACCTTATCGTGATGTCCTAGGGAATTAAAGAGCTATTTATTCATTCACTTTGCTGAGCGTGTCTGATAGATTACTAGTACTCTCCATATGTCAGTTTGTCCGACTGTTTGTCCTGTCTGCAAGTTGTGTCTTACCATTTGCAGAGCCATGTGGAAAAACTGCACACCTACACAGAGACACAAAGAGAAATTTGATCATTTTCTCATTTAAGCATTTATATGTAAAGAAGGCTACGCTAAAGTAGCAACTGCTGACTGTTGTTGGATATGTTTTTAAGACACGCTTGTCTAAATATTCAGAAAACAAAAAAGAGTACATATTTCAATCCATTATGAGACCAGGGTATGCAGAGACAAAATAAAAACCAAAATAAAATGAATAGCATATAAAGCAAACAAGATGTTTATGCATGACACAGGAAAAAAAGAAACCCTGAAAAGTATTATATCTTTTTTCCATAGTGATCTAATGACTCATTTGTCATTGACTATAACTAAATTCATATCGTACTAACCATATATGTATGTATGTATGTTTTATATGTGTGTGTGTGTGTGTATACAGTATATATATATATATATATATATATATATATACACATAATATGGAATTTCTAACTTACAATATCTTGCAATATGAAAATCCCATACTGTTTCTTGATAACACAGGCAAAATTGACATTAAAGGCATATAATTTCAAATTTTTACTTCTTGACTTGTGTTTTGTTGGTATATAGCAGAGAACGGTGAGAAAGCATAGCTGGTAGTGTTGCACAGATACTGTGAAAAATGAGCTCTGACACTGTTTCAAGTACCCAGTATTAATATATATTAATGAATCATCATTTTTGACTACACTACTGTATAATGACATAAAAATACTTATTTCTATCAATATTGTGCTATTAGTTTCAGTATTTTGCCCAGAAATAGCTGGGATTTGTCTGAGAATGTATTCAGAAATCGCTCTCAGACTCATGTGCTCTTTCTGTAATTTCCTCTAAAAGCTGAGCTTAAAGCACGTTGCGTCTACATGCAGAGTTTATCCACCCCAACTACATATTAATCTCTCATTCTTAAATCCATGGCTATAAAAGCTCTACCAGGCAGCTGTTTGTCCTCGCCAATAGAAATACTACAACAGCTGATAATCATGAGGGATTATACTTGTGTCAGTAATGTAGGTGGAATTTTTAAATGTGGGAAATTGATATTTCAAAGCATCCCTTGTAGAGACCCATTAGCTAATATTAGTAGTCTGAAAGAAGAATTATGTAAACGTTGATCCAGTTTTATCAGCATGATGTAGACTTCTCTGTAGATCAGCTGACAGGGATGTATAAAGAAGATCTATGGAGGAAGCAGACTGAAACAATTCCATTATCCATAAAAATGATGAGTTCTTCCTCGGGTTGTATTTTTGGCTTACTCCTGAGAGGAGCCGAGGTGAGTCATTTCGCCTCGGTGGACCTTCCATCTCAATGTCTGATGTTTTTATGGAGGAGTGGCCCGCTCCGAGGAAGTCATGCTGGATTTTACATTCAGCTTTCAAGTCTAATGGAATGCAAATGAGCGGATTTCGAGCTGTGGCCCGACTACTTCTGCTGTCTTGGCCGCAAGCATCAGCTTCGTGGGCGTGCTTGTACTTCTCTCTCTGTCTATTTTCCCTCTTCTTGTTCTCGTCCACATGCTGCTTGAATAGTGTACCATTTAGGTTTAATCCTCGTGCATGTTGTCTTTAACTCAGCATGAAAACACTGAAGCAAAAGTCCTTCATTTCTGTGGTTGCAGACACTCAGGACTAAAGAAAGGATAGAGACAGAGAGAAAATCTTGTTCGACTCTGTTCAGAGATAATGAGATCGTGCTGTTCAATTGAGCCTGAAGTTGTTCTTCTTGACGTCCAAATTCCCTTTCAGGGATCCAACAGCCTTAGAGCAAAATCTCTAATTTACTAGAGCATACACATCAAGCCAGTCACTGCATTGTGTATTGATTGTGACTTAAATGCATAGCCGAAAAGCTTGTGCACAGAAAGCTTTTAAATGGAAGGTAAATGTCACTTTCAGCTCAGTAAACCAATGAGTGACAATATACAAAAGAGTGAAAATAGCTGCATAGTAAAGGATGAAAACTTTCAAGTCTTACTGGTTGAGGCGACCACTTAGTTTTCAGCACTTTGAGTCACTTTAACCCTAAAGCCCCTGAACACAAAAGCCCAACTTACTGATGTTGCAATTTATTTCAACCATTTATCCTCTCATTTTTAACCTTTCGTCTGTTATCAGTTACTTACTTTTTCAACTGTTTTGCTATTACTTTAAGGGTATAGTTCACCCCAGAATCAAAAATACATATTTTTCCTCTCAATCTATCAATTTCGATTGTTTTGATGTGAGTTGCTGAATGTTGGAGACATCACCTGTAGAGATATCTGCCTTCTATTCAATATAAAGAAACTAGATGACACTCAGCTTATGGTGCTTAAACCACCAAAATTTACATTTGAAAAATTATGGAGGAATGGCTTCATTCAGTGGGGCTTTTTGTGAACTTGTATATACAGTAGTGTTTTATTTCCCTTTCATTTTTTTCAATTGTTTTTTCACCTTTGTACATATCTGCACTATTTTTCACTTTGGGAGGCCGACACAATAAATTGCACCAACACCAATTTTTGACTACGCCATTGTTTGTGAGGAGTTTGTCGTAGAACCCTGTGACACTCAACAGCAGTGTCTCTTTCCACAAATCATAACACTGTTACTCAAGATAATCCACAGACCTTGTTGTGAGCAGTTTCCTGTAGGAACTGTTTTCTTTCTATCGAACTACACCCGTAGGCTAACCTGAGCTAGCTAATGTTACACCTTGGCCAAGCAGGATACCATTAATGTTTATATTAATGTCAAGAGCACGAGACTGTCATCCATGAATAGATTCATGCCTTCTCCTGCCCGGTGATACAATTGACGGCTGTAATTTGGTAGAAAGAAAATAATTAATGAAGCTGCTCGCAAAAAGACCTGTAGATTATCTTGAGTAACCTCATCAGGATTTTTGGAAATAGACATTGCTGTTACAGTTATTCCCATTACAATTTATGCATCTATGCTCGAAGCAGTTTGAGTTTGAGTTGCAGGGTGGGGATTTCATCAGTCAATCTGTCTGTGGTTGGATCGATCAGAGCTAAGCAGATTAGATCCATAGATTAGAGAAGCAGCTGCCGCAGAGGTGAGTGAAAGCAAACTTTCCATGAGAAGGCAGCAGGTTTCATATTAAGTATGTTGAAAAAAGAATGGAAATGAGACTAAAATGACACTAAAATGAGAATGGTTTTGAAAAGAAATAGTGCCTTGTTTTTGTATGAATAAATTAATATTTCACTGTCACTGTGCCTGGTATTGTGCTGCATGTGTCTGCGAGTGTTGTGCTCTGTATAACATAACAGTATATATTTCAACAGTGCTCCTAATGAATGGTCAAGCTCAAAAAAATAGAAAATTAATATGTTGCAACAAATGCTGATAAAAATAGATGAATACTTGGGGAACCTTGTGTTAAGTTTTTCAGATTTTTTTTTTTTTTTTGTTAATTTGAGCATTACAAACTGAGCGCCATCCACTTCAATTATATTACAACATCTCAACAGCTGATATCTCCAACACTCGGC
Source organism: Plectropomus leopardus (assembly GCF_008729295.1). Lineage (NCBI taxonomy): Eukaryota > Metazoa > Chordata > Actinopteri > Perciformes > Serranidae > Plectropomus > Plectropomus leopardus. The sequence goes on along the minus strand of NC_056477.1, from coordinate 10,667,857 downwards.
AACTCACAGCAAAACAATCTAGACTGACAAACAGCACTGCAAGTAAGAGGAAAATAATGTTTTTGTAACTGTCCTTTTAAGGTCTGTTGTGTTACATGAGTGTTTGCAAATCGTCATTTAAGTGCATCCATTATTTGGTTTTAAAAAGGCAAATGATGCTGTTTAAACAACCCTTTCTCTGATCAGCTGATACATGACTGATAGCACGACTTCTGACGCCTTTCTTTCATGGGTCACTATTGACACAACTATCAGATCATGACTTCGACTGCCATAACACTAAAGCAACAAGACACTCTAACCTTCAGCAAGTGTAGAAACGCCACACTGCAAGGATGACAGTGTGGTGGCTGTCATGTCGTGTAAACAATCTAACCGCTGCCCTGGGCCTCTGACACTAAAACCAAATGCTGCTGTGGCTGATTCATGCACAAGCACAGCGATTATGTGTAAATGTGTTCTTCTGATGATTTATCACAGTGTAAGATTACCTTAACTAATGGATGTTGTCTCTCTTTTATTGTTTCTTCTCCTCTTATGAGATGACAATGGCATTTATGTAAGCAAGAAACAGTTTGCACACATCCCACACAGCCTTGACAGTGACGGCTCAACAAAATCTAAAACTTTTATTCAGCAAAGTCAATCAAATTGTAGGCATGATGCCCAAATTTAAGGGATTAAGTGACAGTTTTGTCTCTGAGTTAGCCCATATGGGACTCTCTATCTGTCAGTCTGTCCATTTCTCTCTGTCATAATCCTTTTTTGTCCTTCCTGTCCTGTTCCAGGCCCCGCTCAGAAGATGCCGGCCACTGCCACAGCCTTGGACTTCTTCCAGCTCTTTGTCCCGGACAATTGCATCCAAAACATGGTCACCCAGACCAACATGTACGCCAAGAAGTTCCAGGAGCGCTTTGGCTCGGACGAGGGCTGGCGTCCTGTCACAGCTCAGGAGATGAAGGCCTTCCTGGGCTTTGTCATCTCCACCAGCGTGCACCGCTGTGAGTCGGTGCTCAGCATCTGGAGCTCAGGCTTCTTCAGCAACCGCAGCATCGCCTTGAAGATGAGCCAGGCGCGCTTTGAGAAGATCCTCAAGTACTTCCACATTGTGGCTTTCCGACCGTCGCAGGGGAGCAACCAGGGCCTGTACAAGATCCAGCCCTTCCTGGACTCTCTGCAGCAGTCATTCGGCTGCACCTTCAGACCTTCACAGACACAGGTGGGTGCACTCTCCTGCAGGCGTCATTTTCCTAAAGTATCTCATACTTTCTAAAGTATCACATACTGAAGATCAAGTTTGATACTTGATCTTCAGTTGGCAAACCACAGACAAGTTTTTAGTTTAACCTTTTGAAACTTGGGCAAATTAGCTTGATTTCTTTGGTTAAAATGGCAATGAAATAGAAAATGACCCAAAAATTAGCAAGACATTAGTTAAAAAAAAACACTACATGAAATTAGTTGAAAATTCCCTAAAAAATAGAAATATATATATATTATAATATTAATGATATAATAATTATGATTATTATTTTTTAGCATAATTTTAAATATGTAATCATGATAACTATAAATAAAGCTTTTTCCCTAGCTTTATTATTTTTACCAAGATTTTTTTCCCTAGCTTTAAAAAAATATTTTATAAATCTTTAAACCAACCATAAAAATGTCTTCATTTTTATGGTTGGCAGTGTACGTTCACTTTATGTTTTATTTATTCACTTTTAATACAGTGTCTGATGAGTTCCCTAGTTACCTTGTGAAAGAAAAATGTAAAGGTAATTTGCTCTTGAAGTAGGGTGAACCGACTAAACAGCATTAGTATTTGGGTTAAGCAGTCATTGTTAACAGACCTCCCCTCCAGAGGACTCACTTCTACTTGTTTTCAGTTGCACTGTATGCCTAAGAGCTACATTTATGCAACTGGGGCAGTGAAACGCCAGCCTAGCTACTCTATTTTGGGTGGGCTGGAAGTTTATTTGACTCCTACTTTACTTTCTTCTCCAGATGAACAGCAGCACTGCAGTTTCTAAAGAGGCAGCAAGTAAACAACCTGATTGAAGTAGAATCTCAGATTAGCCCGTCTATATTATTATGTTCTTGTTCAGCTTAATTACTGTGAGAAAGAAAAAATATGAGATGTGCTCAGTTTGAGCAAAGAAAGATAGCAGCAATCGCTCAGCCTTGTTTTCTTAAACCTGATGAAAATCAAGCTCAAAGTGTGTGCTATTAAGAGCAGAGTGTTGTGGCAATTCACAGAGGAAAGAGAGATCATAGCATGTCATTTGCTCCTGATTGTCCCAAATTATAACATTTTGCTCATTACTCACTCATGGAAATGGTTACCATAAAAGTTGCCAGAAGAAAATGTTGGTATTGTATGTTTCATATGTATCATATCAGCATTTCTAAAGTGATGTAGTTCTGATCACATGTAAAAGAGCCAAATTTGTCATGTGGAGGCAGCTTTTTATGCACCAAACGTGGCTATTTTGAAGCGACCTGTCGGTGTGGATAGTGGCATGAAAAGTGATTGTTTTTTTTACAGAAACAATGCAGCATTCTAAGCTGTAATTGTGCCATGAAAATTGGATATTATAAGCCAAAAAAGGTCTTTGACAAACCATAACCAAGTGATTTTTGTACCTAAACATGACCACACATAAATTATAGCATTGTTGAAACGTGAAGAAATGTAAATGTCAACATATCTGCTACATTCTGGGCTTTCAATAGAGCACCAAACTCCGACTCCAAAGACTTACTTTTGGGGGGGGGGGGGTGGTTTTTTTTTTGTTTTTTAAAATTAATTTCTGAAAAAAAAAAACACATTAATATTAAGCCAACATATTTTGCCATTTGCAATAATTTCTTTAAAAACTGGAAATTTCTTCCTCACCGACTTGAAAAGCAAGACTGCAGACTGAGGCTGGTATGGCCGGCCCTCTGTCTGACAACCCAACCTCCATCTGCTTGTTTAATATGCAAGGCTCTATATATAATAGGGGGTCCCTGCTCTGTGTCTATTTCGGGGGTCCCTAGCCTGAAAAATGTTGAAGACCCCTGCACTACAAAAAAACACACATAATAATATGTCACTAATGTTACAAATCTGTAGTTTGCTGAAAATTACATAACCTGCATTTGTTCTTGCGATAGGGTTGCATAAAAGTCACACAAAAACATTTTTCTTCAAATGGTTTTTGGTTCTTTATTGGAGGACGTAGTTCATTTCACTGAAGGGCATTTTTATTCGGCTGCATGTTCTTCCATCATAATAAAAAAATAAATCACCTGACGTATTCAAAATCTGGCTAGAAAGAGGGTACCCGGGTTGCCTAATCATATCCCAGCGGGATCTTGATGCCACCCCTGCAGACACGTTCAAGCTCTTAAAAATTAATGAATTTCTGGGAAGTAGTTGATTAAATTACCTCATGCACTGCGAATGTTTTAACATAATCTTCACTGTGAGAGATGATGTCAGTCCAGTGATGCATTTGGGAATACAGTCTCTTAACAGCAAGCCCCCCCCCCCCCCCCATATCACATCAGCTCTGTCATTGTAGAGTCAAAGCAGTTTGAATGTAAATGTTGATGAGTTTATTTCATTATGAAGTGATAAAGGGCTTCACTTCAGTGCTCTGTATCCACTTAGATCTAAAACTGACTAAACTGAGACAATGAGGGCAGACCGGCTGTCAGACAGCGTGTGTGTGTGTGTGTGTGTGTGTGTGTGTGTGTGTGTGTGTGTCGTTAGCAGAAGAGACGTACATGTGTATCTAGGCCAGTTTGTTTTATCTGTTGGTTTTCTGTGCCAGGGGCAGAGAGCGGGCCCAGATAGTGAGAGTGACGGAAACTGTTGCTCCACAATGGAAAAGTAATCTGTCCATTTAAAGACTGATGCAGAAGCAAGGAAGCAAGTTGATGTAGTGGTTTCAGTTTAGGCTGCAAATAATGATAAGTATCATAATCGATTGATCTGTTGATTATTTTCATAGCTAATTAATAAATAATTTAGTTTCTAAAATGACAGAAAATAGCAAAAAAAAAAAAGGGCAATGCAATTTCCAAAAGTCCAGGTTGAAAAATTTGAATATAAACAGTGCAATATAATTTGGTTTGATTTGAATTACTAGACAGAGTTTGCTCTTTTGGAGGCTGTACAAGAGGCATTTTGGTCATTTTGGCTTTAAAAAGGGACTGTTTTGATTACAAAGATAGTGGCTGATTAAAGGTTCAGTGTGTAGTGTAGGATTTAGGGGCATATATTGGCAGACATAGAACATAATATAATTAGTATGTTTTCTTTAGTGTTTAATTACTCAAACGTAAGAATTGTTATGTTTCCAAATTACCGTAGAATGACTCATTTACATATATCTAATTGAGGAGCAGGTCCCTGTCGATGGGGATGGCCACCGTTGACACCCATCATTAGCCGTCCCTCTGGGACGAGTCGAACAACATTGGAAAAAGAATTATTTTTAACATGAAACAGCTTTATTCACTGGTTTTCCTGGTTTACATTGTCTGTTCTGTTTGTTTAGGAGAGGAAGAGACCTCTGCGGACAATTAGGATCCAAGTAAAAACCCTTCTCAACATCTGGATCCTAAGAGAAAAAATATACATACATTAGCAGACGATTGGCTAACAGCCCGTCAGCAGCTGCCAGGATCGGAGAAAAACTGATTTGTAATGTGAAACAGTTTTATTCAGTTTTGTTACCGGTTTAAATGCCTTGGTCCTCTTTTTTTTTTTTTTTTTTTTTTGGAGTAGAAGAGACCTACATAAAATATGGCTCCCAGTACACTGAAGTAATCCTAACCAGGAGTTTCATCTGCTTGCAATCTGCAGTCCTCATTGTCATGAAATCCTTGTTCATTTGTTAAAGGCTGAAATTAGAGAATTTGGGGCGCTTTTTGCTTTAAAAAGGGCTATTTTGATAATGGACATGATGGCTGATTAACCTGCAGATCAACAGATCAATTAATCAACAAATCAGCTCAGCTCTATTTCTAATTGTCAAGAAATGAACAAAGGGGGGATGTGCATCATCCACATTTTTTGTTCGAATATAGGACAATTCTTGATGTGAGTCTGTGTGGCCTGGATTTATCTGCCACTTAGCATTATTCAACATGATGTGTGTGTGTGTGTGTGTGTGTGTGTGTGTGTGTGTGTGTGTGTGTGTGTGTGAGCATGAGTGCTAACGTGTGAACAGCATCAGTGCTGAATATTAGCATGTTATGTCAGCTCCTGTTGACAGCGACGCTTCACATTGTCTGTCAGTCTTGCAGTTTTGCAGTCGCGAACATGATCTGTTGACACTGCTTTGTATTGATTTGCAAGTGTTAAATCTTTGAGAGCATTTGTCACAGTCCTCACAGAACATCCACTGCAAGACAGCAAGTTGAGTGGATAGATTGATTTTTCTCCTGTCTTTGTCCAGTGAAGGATTAGTAAACCAGTGCAAATGATTTATTGGAATCATTTATGCGCAAATGTCTAGCAGTTAGGATATGGTTTAGAGAAATATCACTGAGAGAAGTGTGCTGCAGTAGCAATTGATGTGTAGCAGCAAAAGGAAGAGAGGTTTCTTAAAAGGTCGTTGTGGTTTGGATGATGTCATCCATCCAGAGGCTAAAGAGCCTCATTAATTTTCCACTTGTATAATCCATAACTCAGTATTTGACTTGGAAATGACTTGTTGCTCCCAATCCTGGAGCAGGAGAGAGCTGTTGGTCACTTCTCACCTCAGCCTTAGTCAAATCATGATGGAGTGGGAGGAGGCAAAGGCGGGTAAGACACCGGAGGATGGGAGAGGCATTTGAAATGCAAATATTTGTCTTGTGGCTGCATCTCTGGAAAATATTTTGCCAGGATTTATGTGTACCAATTGTCCAAGAAAGGGATAGATAATATTTGGGTTTTTTTTGTGTGTGTGTGTGTGTGTGTGTGTGTGTTCTGTTAATGCCCCTCTTTTGTGTTTGTAAATGTTTGCCAGTTTTTAATACTTTTGTTAATCCCTGTTGGGAAATTTGTCCTCAGTATCTCATCTGACCTTATCTAAGTAGGTAGAGACAGTGAGCAGATCTGGGAAATAATAAAGGTACAAGTGGAACATGGCTCACTTCAGCCTGATTTTGAAGTTCGACATGTCTTCAATTATGTTCGTCAATTTAATTATTGACCACAGCAGCAAGTGGCTTTTTGTCATGTTCTCCTAATTTCTTGCAGTATGTGGGAATTTCCTGCCAAGTTGCTCATTGCCTTGTTTCGTGTTTTTGAAATTAATCAAACCAATCTGCTCAGGTTTCTAGGGTTTAAATGCTTGAAAAAGGTGTCTGTACACAACAAAAGAAAGCTGATGTTAATCCAGGTTTCACAGGGTTACTTAGACTAGTCAACCAGTCAAAATAAATGAAAAATAATAATAAAGCACTTAGAAAACAGTCAAAATGAGCATGATTTAATCAACGAGATTTAAATATTGTCCAAAGAATATTGTGTATATCAGTGATTATCAACCACGCATCGTTTAAGGAGTTCTAGGGGGTACCCATAAAAATTCGGAATATTTTATTTTTTTCACAGGTCTGCTTGGTGTGTAATATATATTAATTTAGGCGTGCTTGACATGAAAAACAAAAGCATTGTTTATTTAACTAGTCGACTTATCTCTACAATAGACTAATAGATTAACTGAGTAATTGTTTTAGCTGCACTTAAGTGTTTGTTTTAAACTTGAACAATGAAAAGCATGTAGATAAGCTGAAACTGCGTGTCCCTTTTATATTTTTATGTATTTATTTTCCATCATATTTAATTCTTGATAGACCAATGTTGTTTTGTGATAACTTCTCTGAGAGTTTTTCTCTCGGGGCTCACTGAATTTACTGCATCAGGCAAAAATCACACCCAAGTTGAAAAAAGGTCGAGTGGAGTAAACAATATTTTTCTCTATTTTGTCTATTTTATTAGATGTATTTTTTATTTTGTCTATTTTGGTTTGGTCTGAAGCTAGACTAGTCAAGCACAGACCATGAAAGTTCTGTTTTTACTTTGTTCATTTTGTTTTTAAGTGGTTTAGAGAGAAAGATGCAGACAAAAATACTGAAGCGGGTAACATAAATGCAAATGTGAAGGATAAGGAAGAAACTGAAACAACAGAAAAAACTGAAGGTACACTTCTGAAGGGTTATGCAGACAGATCGGCACAGCTGAGAGCGTGTTTCAGCCGAGAACAGTGTTTTTTTTCTCTCGATTGTATCACATTCAAACACATACAAGACTTGTGAGGATCCTCAACTGGCTGCCTTCCCTCTCTAACCCTTCGCTGTAATGTTACATCATCAACACAACCTCGTTCTTATGCCAAGCACAAAAATACTTTTTTATTCTCTTTTCTCAAGGCCAGCTATTCTCCAGGAACACAATGTGTACTTCACTTGTTACTTGGTTATGTAAAAATCCACTAATACGACAAACTTACAGAAATGCTGCCTGTTTGTTTCCAGGTTCTTCACGAGCCCTTGATAGACGAGGATCCGGTCTTCATCACCACATGCACAGAAAGAGAGCTGAGGAAGAGGAAGAAGAGAAAGTTCAGCCTCTGGGTTCGACAGTGTACTTCCACTGGATTCATCTGTCAGGTAGCAGCAAAAAAATACTCAAGGGAAAAATCACAAAGGGATTGTGTGGCTTTTGCTGACAAAAAAAGAAACTTTGTAATTCTCGAAGCACCTGCAAAATGGGAAATGCACCCATAACTGCGCTGCTAAGCAAATAGCGTCCTGGTGCTCCTGTACAATTTGCACATATTTAAATAAGCAAATGCATATATTTGTTTTGAAACTGGTGCATTTCTGTGCAAATTAGCCTCAAGTCAGATGACAAAGATCAGGGCTAATAAGGGCTATTACAATGAAATTACTCAACATATCCTCATAGAACTGTTTGTATGGTATCTTACGAATTAGTGCCCCACGAATGAATGTAAAGTTATGTTGCTAATGTAAAGTTACAGAGGTTAAGTTTAGGCAAAAAAAAACTTTCTGTGGCTAGGTTCAGCAAGAGAAACATGGTAAGGATGAATCTTAAAATGACTTAAACTTCACTCAAAATTCACATGGTTCTAAACACAGCTCTCCTTGAGAAAGTCCTGGAGAAAAGTCCAGTGTTTGTGAGCCTTTCACCACCACAATCTACCTCTACCTCTGCTCTGGACCGCTTCCTTGTTGACTACCATCAGTGCAATTATCATGTGATCAAAGCCTTTGAAAATATGTGGGTTATGCACAAATTACTGGCTCATGATTATGTGGGATATGCACAAATTTGAGTGCATCAATTTTGGTGTGAAAATGTGCAAAAGGTTAATGAGAACAGCCTGAATTATTAAACACTTAAGAGAACTAAAGCACCTTTATAAAAAAGACTTTTCAGGGATAAACGCAGCAGAGATTGAAAGGCGAAGGCAACATCAAATGCAAAACATCAGGCATATTGTACTCAACCTCAGAACTTTCTGGGTCATATCATTAGCTATTATTTTTTGTGAATCAGACCTTGAGATGGGACAGATTGGGGTTGCAAGTGATACATTGAAACTCAAAAGGGAAATTGGAATATCTGCTCATGAGCACACCTGGCATGGCGGTTTATGGTGTTATTAGTGGCTGCAATGTGTTCTTCGTGAATTCACCCCTGACTGTACTCAGCAATCTAAATCAAGGTTATTTCAGGTCTGTAGTGCAAAAAGAAACAAGAGGTAGTGAAGACAGGTGAAAGAGAAAAAGTACATGTATGTGTGGTTGCTTTAAGGGTACATTAATTTGCTGTTTTCAAACTTTGTGGCAGAAATATAATATTTTACATCAAAAATGCAAGAAAATGTCTTCAGTCTGCCTGAAGTCAAAAAGGCTTCTTGAAAACATTAGAGACTTTGATCTTCACCAAGGTTCAAATCTCATTCTCAGGTCGTTGATGTTGCATCGTTTTGCATTCAGCCAGTTACTTGCTGGTGCTACAAAGAATAAAATAACTTTTAATGATTCATGGGGAATGCTTGCAGGCTTTATACACAGAAAAGTTTGGTTTCAAAAAATGATCAAACTCATCTTGAAGTGAAAAATATCTTCTGGGTGAAAATATTGGTTGTCAGATTTCTCTTTTTGATGTTGTTTTAGATTTGAATAGCCGCTGGTGCAGGATTAGATCTGTGTTGTCACATTTCAGGCAGGCAGGGCTGCTCGTCTCACTAACAACCTTGCCCTTACCGCAACCTTCCACTCCTACACCGGTTGCTTATGTAACAACACCATTTAACTGAGGCCAGAGACTGCAGGAGGACTGACAGACCTGACCAACCTCGACCATTATCGACGACAGAGGAGAAAACATTAGAAACCATTACTGCCAGAGATCACCATTTTTATTCCGTATTGTTAAATTGGTGACAAGTAATGGAGGAAACCTCCTAACCACTGCACAGTATTTGTGAGACAAGATGCCAAACTGGAGGTGAAAATGTTCATTTTTCCATCAGGATGCAGGTTGTTAAAGCAATTTTTTATGACTGTATACGTTTTAGGCGGGGCTCACACACACGCAGGCACACACAAAAGTTTGCACTGCAAAACTGGAGAGCACCAACACTGACATAACACATACCTCCAGTGGAGTCCAACTGTGCTTTGCATACATTTTTGACAAATACTTATATTACTATAATACTATATTTGTCCAAATTCTGAGACATCTGTCTCTGATATTCCCACATCTACCTCGATACCTTTGAGGGGAGGGGAATTCTGGAGTTTGTGCTGCTCATAGTGATGAAACATCACATTATTCATTTAACATATCCAGAAACAGTGTTCCCTTTACTAAGAGACTGTTTTCAGAGGGACTGTTTATTTGCTTGAACTTAATTCCACTTCCAAAGAAGATCAGACTTACAAAGATTAAGTCTATTAATTGACAGCAAATTAGTTGGCAACTGTTTTAATGATCAAAACATTGTTTTAGTATTTTCCTTACACAAAAAAGCTGAACATTTACTGGTGTCGTGCTTCTTAAATGTGAGAATTTCATACATTTCTTTGTCATACCGAGTAATAACTCAAATCACTTTGGAATTTTTGGGCTGTTGGTCGGATATTACAAACCATTTGAAGACGTCATGGGCTTTGAGAAATTACATAGGGCATGTCCCCAGACATTTTATTGATAGCCATTGATATGACTGCAGGAATGTCCACTGGAGCTGCCCTTGAACTAAATGTCTATTTTACCACCATAAGTCGTCTCTAATGTCCTTTCCATTAATTTGTTCTAACAGAATGTGTGAGAATGTGTCAGCGCTATGGAGTTGTATTATTCTGGTGTGCATGTAATGACTTGACCAAGTGGCAACTGACTTCATGTGTTCAATCAAGCCCCGATCAGAGGCACCTGTAGAGTAACCCACATACAGGGTGACTCATCCTGCATGCCTTATTTTGCACAGAGGAAAGTCCATCATGGATTGAAATGTTTTCACTGTTTGTACAGCATTTAAAATAAGCAGAAGCTTAAGCATTTAAAACCCAGACTCTAATCAATTAAGTGGTTATATTCTAAAATTGCAGTCTTTTTGGAATAAACATTCCTTTCTGGATGTCTGTGTTGAGCTGCAGTGGAGAAGATTTTTGTACTAAAAAGCCTGTAACTTTGAAAAATATCTACTTAAATCATCCAATCTCTTTACATGAAGTCTCAGACTGCTGAAGAACCATTTTACCTTTAGAAAAAAGTTTAAAATTTTGATTTTTGTCTTCCAACACTTGCATTGGAGGTTAAATGAAAATAGATGTTTCAATCTTTAATTCTTTAATATTAAAGCCCAGTACAGTATCTAACACTGGCATCAGAAACAGAATAAACAAAGAGTGTAAGTAAAACAAGCTGTTGTTTTTTTGTTTATGCATTTGGAGAAATCTGGTAGGAAGTGCAGTAATACAATATTACAACATTGTAAAGAAAAAGGCTTTTTGCTGCAGAGAACCCATAAATAGATAGATCTCAGGCATAAGACTTTGCTGCAGGGAAAGAGTTTCCATCTTTAGCCGGGATGTAGTCCAGAATTACATTAGTGGAGAGAGGGAACGGCCACGATCAGAATTTTAATTTGCCTTTTTTTGTTTCTTTTTGTTATCATTGCTTTGTATCAAATCGAATAACATAAATTCATAATTTTTTCTGTAATCCCAAACCTCCTGTGTAAAACCTAATTGTGTACAAGAGGCGTCACAAGCTCCATTTAGAGCCATATCCCATTATCCCATCCATTTAACAAATAAGCATTAGCATTCACACTGACTGTGGCCATTTGGCAGTTACACTGTCTTTACCAGTCCGCTGATGTGTGTCTGCACTGAGATCTTCTCTCTTCAAATGAATTGTGTGGAGGGAGAGAAAAAAAATTCAAAGAAATAAAACAAGTTAATGGAGTGAATCAATGAGATTCCATTAGCTAGTGCACCACACACACACACACACACACACACACACACACACACCACACACACACACACACACACACACACACACACACACACACACAGGCATGAACTGACCACTTAGTGTAATAGCTAAAGGCCTGACGTAGATGCTAGCTAATCAGGCTAATGCCGTTCAGCTTGTGAACAGCAGCAAAAAGAACATAAGGACACTGAGGGTTTACATCTCTGTTTGTATATATCTGATAATGGCCATCTTTGGAGGTCTTCTGCATATTTCTTTTGAGACTCTTATCTTCAAGGGCACCACATCTCAGCTCCACAGCTCAGTCCGCACAGCTCAGCCCGCCTTCATCCAGAGCAACATATCTGGCCAGCTTGTCATGAAATATTCATATTCAGAGCCCTCAGTGGGCGCTCCTAAAACATCTCTGTGATCCCCAAACAGTTTGGAAATTACAGATAGTTAGGGACATTTTTGAAAATGTAGGGCCTGATTTTAAGTATCAAAACTTATTTGGCAGAATACCATGAAATTTACTGAGCATATTCATGCTCTCCAGAGGATTAACTCTTTTAATGTATGGACAATTTATGAGCTTTTTAGAGACTTAACAGTAGAGATATGAAAAAGAATAAGGGAAGAGAATAAAAGGGGGAATGGATTGCAGGTCTCCATCCAGACTCAGACAGGGGATGCTGCAGTTTATGGTCTATGCCTTAACCCTTTCAAAGCTGAGCAAAATGGCTCGATGGTAGGAAGGCAATAAGCAATGAAAAAAGAAATTACCTCAAAATGAAAAAGTATGAGAAAATTACATGAAAATTTGTTTAAAAAGAAAGAAAGAAAAACGAAAAGAAAATAAGGCAAAAATAATTCTATAACATATTTTTAAATATGTAATTATGCTAATAATTTTTTTTCTGTTTTTGTATTTTTTTTCCATCTTCCTTTAAAAAAATATTTTCTAAATCTACTAATGTCACTAAGTGTCACTTTCTACCCAGAAAATCCACTAATAAAACTTCAGAAGCAAAATCATCACAACTGGACATGTTCCAGCAGGAATTTCACTGGAAATTCAGGAGAAATTTTCCACATCAGCAACCAAGATCCCTGACGTTAACATGCAGCTATATGTAGGAGTGTAATATAAACACTTGCAGTAGTGTGCCTGGAGGAAATGACAATATAAAGAAATTAGTCACAAGCTGACATCAGCTTGTCTCGAAAGTAAAGAAATAAGTTATAAACCAGGTGTTCATCACAATCTAAAGCCTGAGGTTTTTGCTCACAGGGATTACTTTTACACAGATTTAAGTCATTATTTGAAACTTTGGCCACATTTAACATGAACATCTGACAAAGTAACATTATAAACATCACAGAAAATAAGGTAAAGCATAAAGAAAAATGCTGGTGGAAATTGCTGATGATAACGGCGCATTACTATGACAAAGTCCAAGAGGATTTTAATTTCAGCACCTTAATGGCCTTTTCTCTAGGGCTACCACTCATGAAACAAAAAAAAACCCCAAAAAACAACAACAACAACAAAAAAAAGCAAAGAAAGAAAAGAAGAAGAAAGAGAAAGAGAAGAAAAAAAATCAGCAGGTTGGCATTTTTTGTTTTAAATGCCAACCTGCTGATTTTTTTTCTACTACACAGTGTTGTAAAATGAAAATTGCAGCCTTGCAGAGGATTAAGAATTTTTTAACCCAGTAGACAATAAAATGGTGCTTAAAACTTAAATAAAGTTTGTTAGTTTTATGTCTGCTTTATCGACATGCCCTGTCACTCTCCGCCCACGCTGCAGATCTCAGTCCATCTGAAGGAGGGCACAGACGGTCTGGCCACCTTGAAGAACAAGCCGCAGCTCCACAGCCTTGTGGCCAAGCAGCTCTGCCAAAACATCTCTGGCAAGAACACCATCATCTTCACGGGGCCGTCCATCACCAGCCTCAGCCTCTTCACCGAATTCAGCAAACAAGGTACACAAGCTGTAATCTATTGGTCTGTCTCTGTCATGCTGCCTAAATTAAACACCTTGCTTTGCACATCCTTTCCCTTTTCTTCTTTGGTGCACAGATTGTAGTCCTATCCTCATCTCCCTTCCTTTTTCATTTTTTATTTGTTTATTTGTTTTTAGTCATGTTGTGACAGTAGCATCCTGAGGCCAAACGGCGCAGAGAGGAAGACAGTCTGTTGCATTTCACCTTCAAATGAAACTTCATAGCATGACAATATGCAGCTAGAATGATTCATTTTCTTTTCTTCATCTGTCTGTCTTTACACCCTGAGTGAGAGATCTTTATCCACATGGGGAATGTGTGAAAGCACAAGCATGCTTTTGTCATATGTCGATGAAAACATGGCAGACTCTACCTGTCAGCTAGGGACTTAAACATTTATTCTGTGGTCCCCGGTGGAAAAAGCAAAGGTACTTTTTTCTTGTCAACTGAATGTTACACTTGGTGACTTGTTGAGATTAATGTTTTTTTTTTGCTGTTTAACTAACATCGACCATAACCTGCCTGGGATGCACTGCAACAGACTCTTAATTGTCTTTTGACGTGCACAATACATCATGGAAGATTCAGCGGGGAGTGTTTCGCCTTGTCACAGCTCAAAAAATCAATACGTAAAGTGGACGTTTAAGAGAAACACCACTTACTGTTACACCTGACAACTTCTGAATCAGACGGGGTTTTTTTTCTCGAACTGTTAAAGCCTACATTCTCAGTATGTGATATTTTATCAGACGGTGATCTGCAGGAAAAAGTTTTGGAGGAAATTGTGATATTTTATGCTGATAATCTGCCTTTGAAGCAGGTTTCCACAGAGCTCTGATTTTCATGCTCATTATTCCAAAGGCATATTTTATTATGAAAGCATAATCCTGTTGTGTGGTTATGGTGAGTCACAGTTGAATTCTCCTCACTGACCTGTTTTCTTCTTTCGTAATAATAGCAAAATATAGGACAATGTCATGGTTCCATAAAAGGCTGAAAATGAGCGAATCAGTGATGGAAGAGAAGAAATATTCCCAAAACAGAGCAGACTTCTTTGGTGATATCATCAGCATGGCTTAAATTGAAAAGTTTTTACATTCCCGTTATCACAAATGCTCTTTTACTAAACAATAACACAAGAGCAATTTTGAACTCAACCAGGCAGAGACGCAGAACGTCAAATAAAGAAAAACATGTCTGGAGATAAAATCAATATTTTGTCATCTTAATTGGGCGAAGCTACCATGAGGCATTCAGGAAAAAAAAGTCAGTTCTGAGCATGTGAAGGCATTGTCCGACTTTTTCTATCAAATTTATCGTGCTGGATTAATTTGCAGAGTTAATTACCTCTGCAGCACTTACTGTGGAGACGCACACACACATATTCACATACTGTACTACACAGATAGAAATCATTCTCCAAACTGAGAGCAAATCAGCAGCACTCAGCCACATGATTGTTTCGCTGCTGCTCATCCATGTAAGAAATATAGAAACTGAAGGGGTGGAAAGACAGCTGTGAGAGAAATAAACAGTCTACAGTAGTTTGTTTTGTGAGTTTTGGTTCCTATCAGAAGCAGAAAGCTTGGAAAGCACAGAAAATGCACAGAAGTTACTGCAGGAATGTATTAGTGATCAACTAACAGGTTTTTTCCATTAATTGTTTAATCTATGAAATGTAAGAACATCATGAGAAATGGCCATTGTTATTTTACACTCTCACTTTTTTTTAACAGATTATCTGTCCCTCTTTCAAAATATAGTGAAAGTTTCAGTGAATATGACTAACTAAAGCTTTAATCTGTTGATTATTTTCTCAATGAATGGCATTTAATTGTAAAAGATACCTCTTGCAATATCTCAAAACCAAAGTTGACATATTTATGTCTTGTTTTGTCTGACCAACAGTGGTAAAATATTTTGATTAATATGATAGAAGACTGAATACCAGCACACATCCAGATTTGAGAAGCTGCAAACAGGAAATCTTTGCAATCTAAAAAAAACAAACAAAAAAACATGAATGATTAACTAATTATCCAAACGGTTGCCAATTAATTTTCTCTCTCGACTAATCCATTGGTCTCTAAATATTTATCTTTAGTAAGTACCATTTAGGGCTGCAGCAGTATACTGGTTTCACAGTATATGGTATACATGGTATATGGTACTATTTTATATTTTATACATAATTTCTACAAATGCTAACTTGTCTTTGTATTTATCCTTCTCTAGATATTTACTGTTGCGGTCTGCTGAGCACCAGGAAGAGCGACTGTACAGGTTTACCACAGAACATGTTGGTCTGCGGCTCTACGCCGGCACAGCGCGGCCAATCCAGAGTAATGATGAAAGGCACCATGTCACTCATCAGCTGGTACAACAAGGGACACTTCAGGTTCCTCACCAACAGTTATTCCCCAACCAAACAAGGTAAACGCTGCCCTGATGCACCCAGAATTACAACTCTAAAAGAAGATTTGAATTCTGAATATTTTATGAACTGTAGTACTGGCAGGAGACAGTACACACAATATGCATTAGTGCATAAAATGTATTTATAATTGTAGGAAACAAACACAAATGTGCCATAATATTTACTGTCATTTCTGTATGCAAGTTACCATCAGGTGAAATTGGCACTTCGTTAAGCATTTGTGTCTGGAAAAATCAATGAGAGCTTCTAATCCATGATAATCCCTTTCCAGGAGGCAACAGGATCATGATATTCCCCTCCTCTTACAGAGTAATCCAGTCTCGTTGAAACAATTTTGTTAGGTGTTAAACCCAGCTGAGGTGCTGCAGTGTGTTTGAGCTCTTTAAATGAAGAGTGTGAAAGCAAAGCCTTGGATCAGTTTAACTGTTATTATCCGGTATTGATTTTCTCTCCTCTGTGTGTGTGTGTGTGTGTGTGTGTGTGTGTGTGTGTGCGTGCGTGCGCATGAGTATGAGCATGAGCATGAGCATGTGTGGATTTTTCAGTGTGTACAAAAAGGAGAAAAAAACTAGTTGTCAGCAACATTTTGTTCTTATTATTACACATAATAAAACTATATCAAGATTAGTGATTGTTATGAAGGTAATATTATATGATGTATAACAGCACTATTATAGAGATGTTTAAATGTCATGTTTATCTCCCACCTACATTAACCTAACCATAACATGAGTAGAAATATTTCTATTAATAAAATATGCAGTCTTAATTACTACAAGATTAAATTTCCTCTTTAGCTGGTACAGAAAAATATACGCCAAGTAGAATAGCCAGAAGAGCATGCAGGCTTGCACACTGCAAAATGCGATCAAATGATGTGGGACATTCTAGTATTTTTTGCATGTTGCATTTGACCTACTATGTATTGGGATGTACTAAATCTTTTTCTGGCGTGCTGAATATAAGCATTGTATGGGTATAAGAACACAATGCAAAAAAGCCCTATTAAGTAAAGCAGCCCTGCAGGGAGTTCAGCTAAAAACATAAATAGTAACAAAGCACACCTGTACAGCCTACCCCATGTGAAGAAGTGCAACTTTTCCTCTCCCTTGTCTGGTTGTTGGCCAGATGACCACATGATCTGGAAAAAAATGAGTCCCATGATAGGATCTCTGCTGTATGTATTTCACTTTTATTATGTTGTGTGTGTTTGTGGCAGGTATCATCATTAAGAGAAAAAGTGGGGAGATCCCATGTCCATTGGCTGTTGAGGCCTTTGCAGCGCATCTCAGCTATATCTGCAAATACGACGACAAGTACAGCAAGTATGTACAACATCGCGAGTTAATTCAGAACTATACATGCACTATGTAATCTTTAACCTGCTTTCTTACCTTTGGCGTTCCTGTTTTAGACATAACATATCCTGCCCTTAAAGATACATCCTTACTTTGTCTGGCGTCACCACTGGCTTTGGGTGACTTATTCAGAGAAATATCTGGTATTTTGTTTTGATCTCACACCCTCTTGACTTTAGCCTTGTGTTTGCTTTCCTCACATCCATTTCTCCTCTCATGCATTGAGCTCAACTGCCAATCAGAGTGATTTCACTCATTGACAGGCGTCACCATCCCAAATGCCAATTCAACATGTCGAATCCGCCTAAACAAAAGCAGACAAGGGCAGAGTGTGGGACACACTGCAAAAATTAGTGCAACTGATGCACACCGATGGCCAATTGTCAGCTTGGTGTGTCAGGGCTCGTAGGATTTGGCCAAAATGTCTAACTTGAGGCTTCAAAACAGTAGTCCACAAACCAACGTCACGATGGCTACGTCCACTTCTTTTTTATAGTCTTGACCATTAGGGCTGTACCCGACTCAGAATTAGGCCATTTGAATCAGATTTGGTTGTTTAATATGAATATTTGACAATTTACTTTGTTTTCCATACAAAGACTTAAAGTTTAAACGGGCTCAGCGGGACGTTCATTGTGACAGCGGCTTTCACGTAATAGAGTAGACAACCTAACTGCACTAACGATGGATCGGAAATGTGCAACAACATTTTTTGCCAACACTAGCTATCAAACAAAAGCTAGAGACTGTGTCGAGTTAAGTTGCTGTGAGCTGTAAATTCACTTCATAAGAAGAGGGTCACTCCTCTCTCCTCCTCTGTGCTGCTGCCTGCATGTCCGCACCTGCCTGTACCAAAGAGTACTGTGAAAGACAAGAGCACTGCCCCACTTGAAGAAATCTAGTTCGACTGAAGGTCTTCATCTGATGATCTGAATCTCCGACTTTCAAGGGGCAGCCATAATAAACATTATCCTGTTTTTAACACCGACTTGCTTTAAAGCGTATTAATAATAGTGGACAGTGAATATTATTCATCCATTTAATAGATGATCTTTGAGTAGAAACCCTGGCGTAAACACATATTTTCTCCAACAGGTACTTTATCTTCCATAAGCCCAACAAGACCTGGCAGCAGGTGTTCTGGTTGAGCATCAGCATCGCCATCAACAACGCTTACATCCTCTACAAGATGTCTGACGCCTACACGGTCAAACGCTATAGCCGAGCACAGTTTGGAGAAAGACTGGTCAGAGAGCTGCTGGATTTAGACGACTGCTCCCCCACACAGTGAGGAGGAGGAGGAGGAGGACAGCAGGAGCACACAACACACACACACACACACACACACACACACAAACATAATCCCCACACATGCATTCACACTTCATTACGGTTGTACAGACTCTGAAGTCTGTGTCGATGTGATAATACTGAAGCAGTGCCAAGCCTATGTCTCTCTTCCTCTAGTTGTTTTCTGTGGTACTGTAAATATTCATGAACACACGACTGCACACTACACAATAGAGAATCATGAGCCATGGGACATTTCACATGCCTCAACTGCAACTTTTAACCACACAGATTTACTAGGGATTTGTCAGCAGGAGATATTTCACAAGCAGAGATGCAATCGGGGACAATGAAACCAGGATGAGTTCGCCCTTAAATGATGTCAGCTTCCAGTTTTAACTCTTATCAAAGAGCAAAGTTCTCGATTTGAGCCTGAATCTCCCGTGTGAGTGTCCAAACATACTCATCAAGCTAAAAAGGCTACATGTAGCTCGATATTAACACTCTGCAAAAACACCTGTGACCCTGTAACAAAAACTTAGTAAACAGGAAAATGGTGTGTTCACACACTGCATGCATAAAGAATCTGGATCGTGATGTTCTCTTGTTCGGTGTGAAAATGATTTCTGCTCCAGGTGGGTTTTTGAAACTTTTCTTTTTTGTGCGTGTGTATGTATTTAGCAAGTGGAACTGCCATTTGTGTGCAACGTTGAGCCTGAGGATGTAAATGTACGGCTATTGTGACCCAGATGTGTCGTGTTGCTGCATACTGTGTACTCGCTGGAGGAAGACTGTCAGGTGATGTAAAGCCACACACAGCAGTGTACCACCAATTCATGGACTCACACTTCAAAAGAGCCAAAAAAATATTAAAAAGGAGACTTGCTTTGGGATTTTTTTATGTATTTGTCTTAGCCTTGGGCAGTATCAAGGTGCTATGATATACCAGGGTATTTAGGAATACAGACATTATGATACAGTCAAAAATACAGGCTCTCCTGTTTCTATTAAAGTAATATGGAGATGCTATATTTAAGTGGTGTAGTGCACAGCACCCGCCAGCAGAGGTCAGTGTCTACTGGTGGGACAGGCAGCTGAGCTGAGAAAGATGGGGACTGTGAGTGGTGGGGATAACATTACAGGACTGTAAACATCCAGCCAGCAACGGCAGAGAGACTTCTAGGGAAAACAGCATATTTTCACATCTAACCCAGTGAATTAAGGATTTGTTTTTATCAATCCAGAGTTGGAGATTGTTGGAACAGCTTTTTTTTATTGTTTGTGTTGAATTTGAAAGAAGTGTGCCTTTCAACATATTAACAAGGCAAGTAACCATAAGAGAGAAACAAATTGGGAAAGCTAAAATTACCCCTTTTTATTACACAAATACCGTTATGTACCATATGCCCCGGTGAAATGTCAGGAAGGTGGGTAGGAAAGAATAGAGACCACCCAAGTCAAATTTCTCTAACAACAGTAAATAACACCAAACAACACTAAATAACCCTGACTAAAAAGGCAACTTTGACAACAAAACAACGAAGATAAAGTTAAGACGGGAAGAGATTTTATGTTTTATTCATCAGGACTGTGTGGGTGAGGTCTGATCAGATTTGATTGACAACATAAAGAATCAACTTCAAACTGTTTTATCATTATTCAGCTACTGCTAAAACCATTAAACCAGTGAGCAGAGCACAGAGACAGATACAAATACATTAATTAACCAAAACAGTTCCAACTTTGGCAGAAAGTGCACTCATGTTCTTCATAGTAAGAATTACAAACAAACAAAAAAGACAATAAATGCCATCAAATCTTCAGCCTCCTTTCACACCAACACTTTTTAAGGCAGGTTAACTCATCTTATTTGTCCCGACTTATTACTCATGTAGTTAACTGTGCTTTGTGGGGCACAACAAGTTCAAAATCTCCTTGATTGGATGTTAAGTAAGCCAGTGTTGCTAAGCAATGAGTGCAGTCTTGGCAAGTGGGCAAGGGGTTTGGATAATATTGCTTGGCAAGATTTAGCTACAAGAAGTAAGAACTGAATCTCTGATGGCTTATAAGCAAACTAAAATGTTGCAACAGATCTTAATGCAGATAAAATTGGAGCCCAAATCTCATCAGGAACTTTACTTCTTTCACAAACATGGCTAATCACTATTTATGAGAATATTTGCAAGTAATGAGAATGGTGGATATGCTGTCTGTTATATATGTCTCTGTAAAAATCATCTAATACATTTTCATCTGAAATGCAAGCATTTTGTGTCCTTCCAGTGGCACATTTTTTTTTTGCCAAGAAACAGTTCTAGACCTGCCACCTCATGTCCAGCCAATGGACATGTTTATCTGATGCAAATGCACTTACTGTCTCCACACCATACGACTAAACACACTGCTGTCTGTAGCTTTAATGAGGACTCCAAAGTCCACTTTGCTTTGCTTAAAAAGTTATGCAGTTGACATGTTATAGTCACGCTGGAGTCACATTATGAAGATTTTAAGTGAAAGGTTTTGATTTGTGCTTGCTCAATCAGCATGGTTCGATGTGTGAATACATATTACAGTGAGATGACGGTGTTTACGCTGGCAGAGCAGAGTCGTGGAGTGATTTTGCTGGCAGGGCTCATGCACTTTGTCCCATCACAGTCTTGCACTTTGAGGAGAGTTGTAAAGGTAGCAACATGTTTACTAGATAATCCTTTTTGTTTTTAACCCAATGATAGTATACACTGCTTTCAGAAAAAATATAGAAAATATGAAGAGATGTGTAAATATATACGTAGAAATTGAAATGGATTATATGAAAATACGCCAATGAAATAAGGCCAACAATTACAGACTATAACCAAATCAGAAAAGATTTCCACTGTAGATTTAGAGTACAGTATGTATGTGTATATTTTGTTTACAAATTACTGTATTGAGTGTATGTCCATAATCACTCTGTCACTGAGACTCAAGATTGTCATTTTTTTTACTTTTACACTAATCCAAAGCATTGTTGTTGTCATTGTGGCTCTTGTCATCCTGTGTCTACTCACTGTTTACCTTGAAGCAACACTGGAAATTAGGGCTGCACCATATGAGGAAAATGTAATAACACTGTTGAATTGCAATAATGATATTGCTTGTGATAGATAAACAGATAATGAAGTTTACTTGGTTTCCTGCTCTTGTCAGTAAACTGCATAAACATGAGTTATTTGTTAAATAAAAAGATGAAATTAAATTATTTCCAACATTCTTCTATTGAAAAAGTGAACTGAAATGGCATCAATTAAAAAATAATGATAGTTAAATTGATTTATTCTCTTTTAACTGATTCAAAATATCCCTTAGTGCAACACTGCAGTTTCTCGCAATGTGTTTATTTTGCAAGTTCATGTTGCGATGATAAAAATCCGATATATTGTGCAGCCCTACTGGAATATTAGGAGGATCCCACTGTCATGTCATGTAGTGTCATCTTGTGATTTTAACAGTGTCCGATATTGACAAATCACCGGCACGTTTGGTACAAACTTGATTGGGCCATGTTACTGAAGCCTGTCCTATATTGGTGATCAAAGGGGAAATCCACATTACTGAAAACTCTTTAAAAATGTTTTTAAGTAAGTATTATTGGTGGCGCCACTGTAGCGGTCATAACTTGATTGCTTTCCATTTTCCTCAGAGCCTAGCAACTATTTAAAAGTTGGCTAATAGTAATGCTCATTCATTCATTGGCCGTAACCACTTATCCTCTTTAGGGGGCTGAAGCCTATCCCAGCTGTCATTGGACGAGAGGCGGAAAGGTTGCCAGACTATCGCAGGGCTGACACACTTATAGACCGACAACCATTCATGCTCACATTCACACCTATGAGCAATTCAGAGTCACCAATAATCTGACTTGCATGTCTTTTGAATGTGGGATGAAGCCGGGGAACCCAGAGAAAACCCACGCTGACACAGGCAGAACATGCAAGCTCCTTGCAGAAGGACCGTCACCCAAGGTCCAAACCTCATTTGCTATCAGAATCGTTTTAGATTCCTACAAAAATAATCAGAAATTTGTGAGTCCCTGAAATAAAAAAGAGCTTGCATGTCAGTCCACAGACTTTTTTATCAACATATAACAAATATTCAGAGAGAAAAATCTATTACACAAAGGGCAGAGGAACCAGTTTCTCCACCAAGACTAACCTCAGAAGGCCTTGATGCATGCGTGTTTACCTGCGAGGCATGTTGTGGTCTGAATAAGGGGCATGGATGCAATCATCACTAACTGAAGCAGAAATAGACAAGGCAGGCTGAGCATAATAAAGTCCAGATTTCCAAAGCAAAATGAATCCCTGAACTGTGTCACAAAATGATGAAGGATACAAGAGTATCTTTTGAGTTTTCATTCACAGTCAGTCACGCTTGTATAAAAATGAGCTGCGTGTGTAAATGGGCATTCAATCTGCAGCTCATGGTGGACTGAAGCAAATCACCAAGGATGTGTGTATCTGTAGTACTTCTATTGCTCGACTCAGACCACAAACAAGACAAAATTATGCACCAGGGACACTGCTAGGCCACGGTTAGCTGGCAACAAATTATACATGAGTGTGAGAGGAAGAAAATGGGGTAGCATTTGGAGATTTTCTGCCCATGTGGTTATATTGTTATCAGCCTAACTGCCGACTGAGAGCTGAGTGGCTTTACGCCGTCTCCTTTTTTGTCATCTATCAAAAGAGAAGGGACGAGGATCCTCCCCTATGATGCTTTTGTTCATTCAGCCCAGTGAGTTTTAGCCCACATAGATTTAAAAACACTGATTTATTTTAAATTCTCAGGTTGATCTCTGACCTGATTATTCCATCCAGCCGGCTCCATTGATCAGCCATGAATCCCCATTTCTATAGTGCCTTTTCCGCCCATTTATTCCCCTCTCACTGCAGTGATTTAGTGTTGTTGATGTCCTGAAATGGAGTTGATGTCAAAGATTTAAACAGATTAGATTTTAAAAATGAATATCTTGTCCTGCATGGTGTGAATAATATAACTAGAGAAATAAATCACTTCCACAGTAGGGTTTAAGTAGCTAAAAATGTTTTATGCAGCCCTGTGCCCTTGTCCCATTGCAGTAATGTTTCAAGTAATATTTCACAATTTCACACAAGAGGAGCCACTGGAGTCAGCACTGCATCCTTTATTAAGCTTCTGTAAAACATCTCAAAAATAGAAATAGGTCTGTGATAGATAGATAACAGATAAAGGTAAAAAGGACAGCAGATCTCAGTGATGGATGTTTTCAACCCCGTCTCACTCCCTCAAATACAAACACTGATGAACAGGGGCATCCTTAAGAAAGCAGGAAAGTCTACATAGGGTGGGCAGTATGGGGCATGGATTAGCCCAACAAACTCCAGACTTTCACTGTTGCACTGGCTGTTTGTGTCCTGTGTGAATCCAAAACTGTGGTTTTAATAACAACATTGCGTGCTGGTAAATGTAGCACACTGCATTAGTGTCCTTTGTGACATGCCATTACATTATGTTAAGGACAACCATACATGTTTTAAGCCAAAACATGATATTTTTTTTCTTAACCTAACAACATGCTTTTGATGCTTAAACCTAAAATCAACAGTTTTTTTAACTGCCTTGTAAGCTTATTTCTAAAAGACTGTATGCATTTAACAAGTAGAAACTGTACATTTCCTGTGAAAACTGAAGTTTATTTTGAAAAGACGCAATCCATGTCACAAGCAGAAATTGACACACCATCCCTGAACATCCTAAACTGAAGCTTGAGGGCTACCCAGCGCATCATATTTTGACTTTGTATGGACACTGACTAAGTGTTTTTAACAAGCTGGGAGTGAGAATGTGTGAAGTTTTTGTTTACATGGGTAAACCTCTATGTAGGAACCTAGTTCGTATGTCGGAGGACATGGGTGAGCCCCACTAAAGTCAGATCATCCCATTGCCAATTACAGCCTTAAAACAAATTATAATCACCAATAAGAAAGGCAAAGGAGAAGTTTCACAGGGTTTTACTACAGTGGCGTTTTCTCCCTTTCTCTCCTTTAACAAGTAGCAGAGACATCTAATATCTTTCACTTATGCTCATTTGTTTATGTCAGATGTGCAAATGGGAGTAAACAAAGCCAGATGGGAAGGAGCAGGCTACTGTGCAACCGCTACGACGGAAACATTTGTCTTTCATCCAGCTTCAGACACACGGTGATCCCTAAATCACTTGATAAAAACTTGCAAAATGATGCCATGAAATAAATCAACCTCACTGTCTGTTGTTTTGTGGTGACGAAAAGCAGTAGTAGTACATAAGATGTGTGTGGTGTGCCGTATGTGTCATCTCTGTGTAGTCTGTCTGTGTTTATAGCCAGCGAGTGAGACAGTTGACATAAGAGTGAGTAAAGATATTTAATAATCCAAGTCACTAACTGTGGATGTGGTAGAGACTTTAAATGACTGACCTCAGGGCTTTATAACTAACTGCTGTACTATATATTAACTTATTGAAATAATAAACATTCAAAATGGACTTCTATAATCTTATCAGGTGCTATCAAATCACTGTAAAAGTAATAGTAGAGTTAGATTTGTTGTTGTTTGGAGCTCAGCAACCAAAACAGTAAAATCCAGAGTCATAAAATTCACGTTTTCCTGGGTAAAATAAAAATATTAATGTTACCGGGCACCAAAAGCAAACTCAAACTGTTCAAGTGGTAGACCTATTACACTTTTGGTTTGTAATGAGCACTGTGGGCTAAAGTGTTATCTAGTTTCACAGTGGGGCCAGAGGGATGTGTGTATGTGCATGTAATGTGGGATAATATGTATAAAAATAACTGGTGTGCACTGGACCAAATAACTTTCTAAAAATGTATGTGGTGATGAGTTGTACAAGGCTGTCGTGTAAATGTGTCTTCATTAAAAACTCACCATATGTGGGCGCTTCATCATAGATTTGGAGAAGCTCTTTACTCTGTAGCAAATGACTGACAAACATAAGAAAGGCACAGATTAGGTGCTGAATGTGCATCATGGTACTTTTCATGATTTGAGTGCAGAGCATTTGTTTACTAAGCCTGTATGATTAGAAGATGTTTCTCTGCAAAACATAATCTTTTGAGCATAGCTTGTAATACATCAAGGACTCATTGTCGTAGTTAGGGACTGTACAAAAATTATTGCTGTGGGAAGGGGAGCTGAAATTGATGATTTGATCACAACTACAACTATGACTATTCCCCAATGCTGGACCCAACACATTTTTAAAAATATTATTGGATTTGTTACAAACAAAAAAAGAGCTAATAAGCAATAAAAAAAAAAAAAGAAATAATAGCGCATCCCCTCTAGATGTCACCCATTGATTTAAAAACAATTCCTAGATGATGCCAAGATGGCACCTTTGCACTTAGGTGGAGTTGCTCGTCTGGCGCATACACCAAAAACATTTTTAGCCTCCGGGTTAACCTCTGCGGTATGCAGCCCAATGAATATGCACAGTAGTATTTCTCCCACTGGCCACACCCACATGTTCATGCTCAGCTCATGAACTTTAAACTGTGGTCACAGATTTTTTTTTTGGCTGTAGAATTTTTTACAAAAATAAAGCTTCCATAATCAAATTCATAATTAACCTTGATTGCAGTTTGAAGTGTCCTGTCAACAGTTTTACAATGGTGGTCTGTGGGAAAAATACTTTTTGGGCCTACAATACCACGAATGGCCAGTGAGAAAAATTGAATGCAAGGCTGAGCTGCTTTCCCGGGGGCCTGGTGGCACCTTGGGCAACCATCTATGTCACCTATGAGAAGATCCGCAACTGCCCTCCCACCTAAAATCTCAGAATAATATAACAGTATTGGGTGTTGTTCATTACATTTGACAAAACATAGTTTTATGATCAACTGATCGATTTATTTTATTTATAGTAAATCATACAAGGGAAGGCTGTAATAAGATTTAAATGAGACTTTTCTGACTGATCATTTTTGCACAGTCCCGTATCAGACACCATAATACACAAGATGCAAAACTACTTTGTGAAAGTCTATGTTTAGCTGCTATTAAAAAAGTCGCCCAAACAAAACAACAAACAAGTTTCAGTGTTTCAAATGTGGGTCAGCTTTTTTATTGCTTTGTGCTGGATGCCTCTACACTGTCATGATTGTACGATGGCCTGGCAAAAAGCCCAACCAATGTTACTCAAGCGTTTCATTGCGCTGAGATTCTGCCTTCAGCTCTCAAGGAACCAAACCTGTCAGTTAACTTATGATGCCAACCTGCTACACTGTTCCTCGGTAATGATGGGGCATCATGCCATCTCTCACCTTGTTTGACCTACTGAATTATAAAGGACTGACTCTGCTTTGTATGGCTCCTTCCGTCACTTGTGCATTCACCACAGCTTCTTCTCTTCCTGCCAAGGACTGATGTTGTTGTGAAGTGTGTGAGTACACTCTCTGCGTCCCTGTGAGCGTTTTTGTCTTTCGGTTTGAAAAGCTGTCAAGGCTACAACTAGGTTACATGTGGCTAAAAAAAATTAATAATGTAAATCTTGACAGTATTTCACCAGCTAACACTCACCGGATTCTGTCTCACCCGAGCTCTGTAGATTCGCTGCCATTTTGCACACACAGTATCTAATAAATGTTCCTGGTTTGGTTACGCCTGCCTTGTCAAAGATGTGTTTTGTTTATGGAAAGTACTTTGTGTGTTGGACTTGCACTGCATGAAGAAACAGCATGGGAAAATCCCATTGTTGATGCAAACATGGGTGGCACAAAAAATGAATCATATGCATCACACACAGGGTCTGATCTAAATAATAACGTAAACAAAACTCGCACGTCACATAATCCCTTTGTTGTAACATTTAATGTTAAAGGGATAATTCACCCCAAATTTAAAGGAGCATATTTTTCCTCCTACCTGTAGTGCTATTTATCAGTCTCAATCGTATTGGCCTGAGTTGCAGAGCATTGGAGATATTGGCTGTAGAGATGTCTGCCTTCTCTTGAATATAATGGAACTAGAGAGCACTCAGCTTCACAGCAATGTCTTTTTCCAGAAGTCACGACCCGCTTACTCAGAATAATCCACACGTTGGTGTTTGGTTGAGTTTTTCAGTTTTTTCTTTTTTTTTGTTGTTTTTTGGCACTCAGAGCACTACAAGCCAAGTGTCATCTAGTTTCATTATATTAGTGAGAAGGCTCTCCACAGCCGTTATCGGCAACACTCTGCAACTCACACCAAAACAATCTAGACTGATAAATAGTACTTCAGGTAATAGGAAAAATATGTTGGCCAATTTTTGATTTTGGGGTGAATTGTCCCTTCAATCGCGTCTTTATTTCAATAAAGTCCGTAATTTGACTGTGATCTTGTTAGACATGAAATATGGCTGTCTCTCTACTTGTTTCTGTCACGTAATTCAAACGTCACCATTTGCTTATAGAACAGTTTTGATGTCATATCATACAAAAAAATCATCAAACACTAGCAGCACTATGACTTGAATTAAGCAATATAACCGGAGAGGAGCTGTTGTACTGTACATCATCACAGCTGTGATTCGTTGCTCTTTTTTATTAACCCCTGGCATTGCATGATTGCAGGGTTAGTTCTTTGCTTCTGGTTACTGTTTTATATTGCATTTGCTGTCTTTTAAATCAAGTTTCAACAAAAAACTTAGTTCTCATACGATATTGATTAAACAAAACATGGACAACTGACTTGTATAATATATTGTGTATATTTATGACGGTAGCCTACAAATTTACTTTTTTTTTAACATGAAATGTTATTGTATACAATAAAATAGGGGTCTATAATTTTCTGTCATGGAGTACATCACTTCACTGCTAAAAGAAAAGAAAGCAGACTCACTGCCAGTTGCAGATGCTTTTTTTGATTTGTAGACTTTGCTCGTTTTTTTGTCATAATTAGTACTTAAATGAGTATAAATCATTAAATATAAAAATGATTCATCAACATCAGTTAAATGTAAATATTAGTGCTTTTTATTCAGAAAACCCAGAGTTTTTACGTCTTCTTGCATTTGTATAAAGGGCAGACCTGCCACATCCAATCTGGCGGACGCACTGACTTATGGCAGCAATGGCCCGACACAGTCGATGCAGCATCTACGTTTTAAAAGGGCATTAGTGTAAATTGTTCATTCTGTGATGTACTCCCAGATACACTCTCTCATTTATTTTGGCACTGTGACCATACCAGTAGGCTATGGATAGACTTGAGCCGATTTATTATTGACAATATTGACCCTGATTTTAATCTGTGTCTAGAAAATGTTTTGTTTGGTTTTCATAAAGGTAACTCTCATCCCCTGGCATCTGTTCATTTGTGTAGTTATACCTGTTTTCTTAACTTGCTCTGGCAATATGTACACGTACATTATTTTTGTACAATAAAGCCAGAATGAAAAAATGCTATGGTTGGAAAAGTGCACTAGAATAGACAGGGCTCTGGGTTGGGAGTGACAGCCGTTGCCTAGCAACACCAAGTTTTCCCTGCTAACTGGTGTGCTACACTGTGTTAGCTAGGTCTACTTATGGGCAGGGCAACTGCCGAGTATCATGTACATCAATGTGTTTCCAGCTAAATAAGAGTCTGTTAACAGTAGCAGACTGTTTCATATTGTGTGTGTCTCTTGATGAGGCGAGTATGAAGAATCCTCACCGGCTCATAAGTGTAGTCTCCGCCAACTCTCTGAAGCACCATGCAGGAGTTAGCCGGCTAGCTATACTGAGGCAGCTAAGCTAAAAACAACAGCAGGGGGTAAGGGCTCCACGTCCTGCCACCGACGGAACCGAGCATCCTGGGTTCGCCTAACTGGACCACTAATAAAACAATAAACCGGGCGGAGGACGGTGTGACAACTTCAACAGCAACTGCTGCCATTTTAGTTTCCTTAACCGGCACTCGCACGCATGCACGAGCCCCGAAAAAGCGTGGAAGTTTCCCCCACTACTTTTTTACCTGCGATACGGCAACTCAAGAGGGACAGAAAGTAAGCCTACAGAGCAGGCTTTACACTACAGTCTACAGTAAGGTTAGATGACGACCGACTTTTTATCGGCCTGGCCGAATATCAGGGCTGGCATTTGGCATTTTGCCAATTATTTTTAACAGTGTTTTATTATAATGATCACCAATAAAATTAATTAATTAAAAAGTGCAAAGAAAGTGTCTGCATGGAAGAAACTTTTACTTTGTAAAACCTCGAGGAGCTACTCTTATTATTCATTTTTAAATTAAACTTTCACATGACATGAAAAACTTGCTGTATATGATGTTGAACATCTCAGTTTTGATTAAACATTTGCTAAAGGCATTTAAACAGAGTTGTGTGTTGGTGTTTGTTATATTCCAAAGTCTAAAAATTGACAGAAAGACTTTCATTTTTATTGTAAATGCATATGGGTTCCAAATATCCAAATAAATATACCCCTCATTCCCAAATTTGGCTCAAGCCATTTGTAGAATCAGCTGAGAATGGTAAGAAGGAGAAATCTGATGTGCAGCTTTTACCATTTTTCAGAACAAATTACAGTTACAGAACAAATAAATGTAGTCAAAGCCATTAGTAAATGCTATGATGTTGTAACTGACGGCCTTATACTGTAACCACAGATTGCTGTCTTACTGTATTAACAATAAATGAAACTGGATGCAATGTGTGACAGAAGCAGTAGAGGGCAGCAAATCACAAGTCTCTCAGCACATTACAATGAGCTCATTGATCATCCATTGAGGGTAAATGGATTATAATTGGTCTGAGCACCAAAGTGAGACTGTATAATTGAATTATTGTTGCGTCTTATTGATGCCTGACTGGCTGACCTCCTAAAACTGGAGGTAACTTAAACAGCAAACTCCAGGAGGAGGCGGTTTGGCAAAAATAGTGGCATGTTATTCCATCTGCAGAGCTGCAAGAAGCTTTCAGTGAAAATATTATCTCTCCCTCTGACTGTGTGTGATGGAGCAGCAGTGTGTGTGTGTGTGTGTGTGTGTGTGTGTGTGTGTGTGTGCGTGTGAGTGAGCGAGAGAGAAAGTGAGCAAGTGAGAGAGTGAGCAAGTGATGGAGAATGAAGCAGGCCGGACTGGCAGCTCTGATCTCTCCCATGCCTGAAGGTAAAACTTACAATGATTTCCACAGAACAGAGAGACCTGCGGAGGAGTTACGTGGTTGCAAACATCAGCAGAGCTGAGTGCCGAGCTGCAGCTCGTCTTCATGGCACACAACCACCAAACGGCTCCCAGGGGTCAACAGACACAGGAGAGGCCCGATCAGAGGAGAGACATATTGAGTGTCACACATGAGGGAAAATGGGCAGCAATAATGGCTAATATTGTAAATAGTTAATTAGTTCTCATTTGATTGTCTGTAGTGAGTGGGATTGATTTTGTCACCTTGAGCTGTTGCACTATCATTGCATCCTGCTAATAAAACTGCTCCTGAATTCAGAGGAGACAGACAAGAAACAGAGGAAGACAAACTGCAAAATAAATGCATTTCTTATCAGGATATTATAGAAATGAGTGAGGTGAGGTAAATGAGGTTTTCTCACCTCTTTCAATACAGGAAACAGTTGTGGTAGAAACCAGAGGTGTGGACTTGAGTAATATGACTTGAACTTGAGTCAGACTTGAGTCATTAATTTAATGACTTTAGACTCAGCTTGACAAAAATCAAACAAGGTTTGCAACTCAGCTTGAAATTTTGCATGAATGACAAATGGCTTCACTTGGCCTTAAGCCTTTTGACTTGAAATATTTGATATCTCTCCCCCAAGCATAACGATATAACAGTATGTTATTAAAAAATATGCCACAAATCTATTAATTTTCCTCCATTTTCTGAATCAACCAACATTAATGTTATTTATTCCCAGCAAGTCCTCACTTCATTCACCAAATCTACTTTTTTTAACCAATCTGACAGCATCCAATCAAGCTGCAGGAGAGAATCATAAAAAAACTGCAGGTCAAAAATTACAGATTGAGATGCAACAACTGTCAGCAAACAAAAAAGTGGACAAAAAGCTCATGATTTTTGTACATGTAATATATTAATACTCTGTTGTTACAATGGCATTACCTTTGGTGAAGATGCATTATGATTTGTGTTGGACTCCAATCACAAAGTTTATTACTTGGGACTCATCTCAGGACTTGAGACTTATTTGTGACTTGCAAAACAATGACTTAGTCCCACCTCTGGTGAGAGAGCTCATACCTTATCAGTAAAGTAAAAGGTATAAATTATATGATAAGTTAAAGAGCGTTACCTCAGTTACAAGTAAAAGTCTTGCGGTCAAAATTCTACTAGCTACCAAAAATACCAAGGTACCAAAAGTAAATGTTCTTATGCAGGATGACCCTTTTGTATGTGAAACCAACATATTTCAGCTTGTAGCCTCGATCAAACTTCATCATCAGAAAAACTGTAAGTGACAATTTAAAATGTATTTACAGTCACTGATACACTGTTATATCATCACTTGTAACGTCAGTGCTATAAATACCACCCATAGGCACACCACTTCCATGGAAACAACACTCAGACGTACGTTTCTTCAGAGCAGTATTGTTAAACATTACTCATCTAAAATATATTGTAAAAGCAAACTAACAATGGTGCGTCTCAAGAAAAGTCTTTCCAAGTTTATAACCTCTGCCTCCACAATGTCTGTAGTCTCCACCCATCCTATGTGTGCAAGGTTATGACATTCTCAGCCCACACTCTTTCAATCAAGCTCACACACAAACATACACACACACACACACGCACGCACACACACACACACACACACACACACACACACACACACACACACACACACACACCTCTATGGGTTGTCATTATGTTGTAATCAGTGGTCTTAGCAGGATAATGATTATATTTATAGTTTTCTCTTGATGTCTGGCCTGGGGAGCTCAGTGTCGTGTCGCATTCATCCATTGTTGGAAAGAGTGAAATCACATGAAAGCCACTTTTATCAACATGAAGTTTTCTTGTTTGGGTGGTGATTTGACAAAGACGTTGATTCTGATGATATGCAATGATTAACCACAGTCTGTACATTTCTCTTTACACTGTGGTTGCTGCCCTGTTGCAACACTGCCACACGTGCCTCGAGAAGAATTACTCTAAACATGTCAGGCACTCATTTTGACATGAAATATGATTTCAAGAACACACAGTCCTTAGTAAGAAACCTGTGTAGATAAGCCTGTGGGTGGATGTTTGACACAGGCAGGGACAACGCTAATTAGTGCTCTATAATAATGAGTTCTTCTTTACACAAGGGTGTTGAGAAACTCTGTGCAGGGCTGCATGTAGTCTTATTCCAGTCAGGTGGCATGTGTGTGTGTGTGTGTGTGTGTGTGTGTGTGTGTATGTGAGTGTGTGTGTGTGTGTGTGTGTGTGTGTGTGTGTGTGTGTGTGTGTGCGTGCGTGCGTGCATGCGTGTGTGGGGATCTAACACCTCTCTGTCATGTTTCCTGGTGGTTGCTCACCCATGACTCACCATCTTTCCTCTGTATGAGACAGATAGGTTATCTAGCCAATTACAGATTAGCTAAGTTGCTTGGTACTTTTATCATCTTAATGTCTGTATTGATAATGTACAAGAACCCCCCCACTGTAGTGACATGTATGAAACATTTAAATATTGTAGCCAGTCGATGTGGTGCCAACTTTAACTGCTTTACATACCGTTTGGTAATGAAATCCAGAGCTATGTATCATGATTTGTAAAATGAACATGCTTCATATCTAGAATCTTAAATATCTATAACTTAAAGAAATTTTTCACAAAAAACAAACATTTGTATCAGTTAGTCGTGCTGTGTTACCTTGGATTCATGAGGAAGGTTTTCAACACATTGATTTTTTATTCATTTGGGACCATGTTTAACAACAGCAAAACTTTATCAAAATATCAATTTACAAACTCATGCAGTATAAGCCAAGTCTCATTTATTCTGTTGCATGCTCAGTATTTCCCAAACACATCAATTTTCACTAAAACCCTACCATTTAAGAGTGAACTGAAATTAAACTTGTCTATAATGTCCTTTAATGTCTTTGTTTATTTATACAGTATGAGTTGTGTGAGTTTGTAAATGGATGTTTTGATAAAGTTTTGCTGTTACATGGTCCCCATCATTCTATACATAATTACTCTGGCCTTTTCTGTGGAGCCATGCAAGAAAAATGTTCAAAAATTCCAAATAACGCAGTATGACTGACTGATTGAAATGGTCATTTGTGGATAACATATTGCTCTAAGTAACTACCCAGCTAGTGCAACACGTCAACAAAGAGATAGAATAAAAAGTGCCAAACCTGACTCTGGGATGTCGCGGAGTACACTAGAAGTAGCTAACTAAATAGATACAGTAGCTAGCTGAAGTTGCTATCATCAGCAAAATAATCTGTTTCTTTATCTAGAACTATATTGATTATGAAGCAAAACAATGTTTTTTTAGCATATGTTATAGGATTATATTTTGAGTAGTAATGATAAATTAGCTGGTCAAGGAGTACTAATGATAGCTTACTGTGTATAGATGGAAAGACAGATATTTTCTGGACATAGAAGTCACACTGACCGTTGCTTTCTCATGGAGACAATGGCTCCCAGCTGTACTGTGTGTGTGTATGTGTGTTGCATGCGCTGAGGGAGCCTCTTGTCTCCCACTCAGGTCACGTCTAAACAACAGGACAGGGTCAAGACCATACAGATTAAACTATTACCATTATGATGTTAGTGGGACTCGAGGGTGGAATCATGAGCAGCAGTTATGAATACCAGGTTTCATAGAGAGCAGTTAAAATGACGTGCAGCTGCCGAAGAAGAAAGAGGGAGAGAAAAGGGGAGGGAGGAGGGGGCTGAGAGGTAGGAGATGTGTGAGTCTTCGCCTCCTTACGTGTGTGTGTGTGTGTGTGCGTGTGTGTGTGTGTGTGTGTGTGTGTGTGTGTGTGTATGCTTCAAGCATGTGTTCAGTGACTGTGTGTAGGTGTTAGGGGATATTTTGGCTGCAGCAGGGGGATTTAGGCATGAGAGAGGCCTTCGTCATATAATGGGATAATGTTTTATCTCATCGGAAGAAAGGAGGAGGGAGGGGGGAGGTAATGAAAAGGGGAAGAGAGGGCTGATTATTTTCATGAAGCAGATCTGGCATGGTTGTCCACCCACAAAACTTTACAACCTGTTTGACGTGTGTGTACAGTACTCACGAACACATGAATATTATTACACAGGGCAGTATTTGCAGGACAGGTTAGGGCAAGCAATAGGAACTTCTTTTCATTATGTAACATCTATTCAGATAGAGAATTATGTGATTATCCTTGAGGAACAAGAGACTGCATGTCTGCCGGTGTGTGCTGCCAATCCCTTTTAATGTAAGTAATTTTAACGTGTTTAACTGCCTGCATGACACATTGACTTAAAAGTTGTCCACCCATTTGGGCAAACTGGCATGATCATGGGAGTATACTGGACAGGCCCTTTGTAACAGTGTATGAATGTATCTTCCAGGACAGATCTGAAAATACAACACAAAAATCACAACATGTTGTCAGTCAGTTGGCTGGCTAAGGATTTATAAACACACACACACACACACACACACACACACACACACACACACACACACACACACACCGAGAAAAAAAGTTATGTAGCCTATATAAATAATATTATTCCAAGGGGTACAAATGATCAATAGAACAAGTGGCAATACATTGCACAGTTATGAAACAACAAGTTAAATCACTATTATCATCACATTTGTCGTCTTAATTGTTGTTGCAATCCCCAAAAATAATGTGAGCTATATCTGGCCACAATAATTACATTTTCCTGTGAAATGGAGGTGCTTATGTGTTTCTTGCAGGAAGAAATTGTTGATAACATAGGTCACAACAGTCAAAGGACTTTTGCTCTCTGGCTAAAATCTGCCGTTAAAATTGTAATGAGAATACCTTTATTGTCATTATTCAGGTATGAGAAACAAAATTCAGTTGCTCTGCCCAAGCAGAGCTCATAATGAAAATAAAGTACAGCATATTTGTATAGCATCTTTGACTCAAAGTATCTTTACACTACATGTCAGATTCACCCATTCACACACACATTCATACACTGGTGGCCAATGGTGGCTACAAAGGTGCTGCACAAGCTACACACACACCAGTGGCATCAGGAGCGCTCTGAGGGTTCAGTGTCTTGCTCAAGGATAATTCAACATGCGGACCAGAGAGAACCATCAGTCTCTCTCTGAGCTACACCTGCCACCAAGGTAGCGGAAAAGCCTGGATTCAACAGTAAAAACTCCTTTGCATTGCTTTTCATGGGGCTATAACACAAATATGACAACATGCAGTCAGAGTTAAAATGAAGTCATTTGTTTAATTTTATTTTTTAAATTAATATAACCCAATCTCACAAATTAGTTAATGTGAGGTGGTTACTGTATAATCTGTGCAAACCGGGGCGAAACTGGAGGGAAACCCTCACAGAAACTGGGGGAACATGTCACAACATGATGCTTGATTGCCAAATTGATATCAGGTGATTTCTGGGTGTTTAGCTCCTGGCTGCAAACCAAACTTCCTTCAGGGAGGTTAGAAACTTGAAAATGATTCATGCCCCAGTTACATTAGTGTTCATTAAAGCAAAAACCTGAGTGACCAGTTTGAGTCAACAATGACTTCTGAAGAAATTTAATAAGAACTCATGCATGTAGATGTTGGTTAAATAAGTGACTTTAAAATCGCAATGAAATCAAATAAGAGACCTTTTCCAAATCATCTTTTGAGTGTATTGATTTATTTTTATTTTATTTTATTTTTAGATATATTTCTATATATTTTTTTATATCAATACATCCTTACTGTCTACTTCCTGGAAAATAATGGATCATTTCTGGAGAGAATTAAAGACTCCCAGCAATAAAACCATCACATTTTTCTTAAGTCCTGACCCTCCACGTCTCCTGTAACATAACTACCTCTGTTCTCCACTGCTGCATAATTGTGAATAATGCCTAATTTATGTCCTGCCTGAGCAGAATGTTTCAATTGAATAAATACATCAAGTAATGTCAGATAGTCTCAACAGTCCAGTCTCGCTGGGACTTTAAATTTTGGAATTTGTCTTCCAAAGAATGAGCAATCAGTTATAACAAAACAACTTAACAATGGCACTATTGTGTTTTATAAGTGTCTGTAACATGGTTTTTTGTTATGACAAGAACTAAAGGTTCCCCCATGAAGATTTACATTGAAACAGACCAAATTAATTCCTAGAATAACACAAAGTACAATCAGGTGGTTAAACACCAGGTTCAACTCATCAGTATTATTCAGACAAGTCATTGACCCTCTACTGCATATCATTTCCCTCAGTCAACAGAACGTCTCACACTCTCCCATAATACATATTTGATGCTTTACACACTGAAACATCTGATGACATGTTTCTGATTACTCACAGGAGGAGCTGAAGTGGGTGTAATGTGGCATTTTGTTGTGGGAACATACTTTGAAGGATGAAGCAGAGCCTCATGCGGCACTTTGCCTGAAAAGGTCGAGATCAATTAGACTATTAAACACTTTTAAATCAAGACAACTTGTTGGGAAAAATTACACACGTGCATTAAATAAGCATAATTGATGGTTTCAAGATCTCATGTTATATATTTTCCTGAGGTGTAATTTTGTGTACCAGACAGTTTCACGTTCAAAGATAGACATGATTATTATATAAAATTATCATATTTTTAAAACTTGAACCAGAGGTTGAAAAAAAATCTGAAAGCAAGTCTAAAATTTGACCTGCAAGTCTCACGCAAGTCCAATGTCACTGTGATGAGTCAAGCAAGTCTGCTTAAAGTCAAACTAGACAAGTCAAGTCATTGCTCAGATAACAAGTCCCAGTTCACGTCATATGATATTCTGATGATCTGTCAATAAGGTAGCTAAAAGACACATTAATGTACTTTATTTTGGGGTTTTGTAGTGACGGATAAGGTGGGATGTTGTGGCGGTAATGTCACTGATTTTTGAGCAGTAGGCCTTACATACCTCTGTCCTCTTCTCTGCTGGTCTGTTGCATCCTAAATTTGCATGCATTGCACTAGAAAAACAAACAAACCATGGGTCAAAACCAAAGACTGTATAAATAATAGACATAGCTACAATAACATCACCCATTAGTTTGTGGACTGTCATTTCAAAACAAAAATTGTCCATATCTTGGAAGAGAGTGACCATTTGTATACATGAATTAATGAATGTCTAATTCATATAGAAAGAGAACTCTCTTTTTTTGAACAACAGTGCTCTCATTTTAGTTTAGAGCAGTTTGGATTTAGTAACCCACCCCTTTGTTTCATGATCCAAAGCATGGAATAAAAAAATGCAAAATGAAAAGGGGTCCATGGCATATATTTTTGGAGAAAACAAACAATTAATACATAAAGAAAATAGGGAGCATAAAAGGACCATATTTATGTTCTGATACAGCTTTTCCAATGCATATGTTTTCTATTTTCATTGTCAGAAGACTCAAATCTTCTTTAAAAAAGGATGAAATATTCCTTGACTCACTGTAAAAACCTAATTCATGCAGTAGAGGGCTACATTCAGTCTTAATTTGTAATTAGTTATTTAAGCAACTGAGTGTCACATATACAACTCACTGTCATGCTGAACTGAGCGCATGAGCTTCCAGTTATAAGACCGGATGACTAACTGAACAGCAACCACAGGTGCTTCATCGCTCCTAATCTATGAAACCATAAAACATGTGAAAAGACAAGAGCAAACTATCAGCTGTTTGGTCAGGGAGGCGTTCAGAACAGTGCAATACTTAAGGAGTTAGTGGTGAGCAAACAGCTTTGAATAAGTGCATGTATGTGAACGATAAAACAGCCTGTGGACCCTTTTCACAAATCATGATAAGAACTCACAAAAAGGCCTCCACTTCCCCACTTCAAATGTGAAAGCAAAAGGGTTTTCTTGTATCCTCTGAAGCCCCATACAGGGTGTCACCCTAAGTGTTTAGCAGGTGCAAAGATATTTGCCTGATATGGAGGGAAGCCTAATGGGTTTGTCCTTTGAACCCACTTTACATGCAGAGAAACCTACCCAAGGAATAACTGCACTGTTGCTTTGGGTGGCTCAAGGCTGTCATATTTGTGCAACTAAATAGTTCAGTTGTTGGCTTTATCAGGTACTGTGTCAAAGACTATTACGCTGGTTTATAGGATTTGTCATCTTTTTCTTTTTAGTCACTGCAGAGTGATGTTAAAACTCCTTGACAACTGACACTTCACTGTTGTGTTTCACATGGTGAGGCACACAGTGATAAAGAATTTGAACTCGAAAAAGTAAATTATTAAAACAGCTTGTGATTGTGAATAAAACAAAACTTCACCCTTCAGAGCAGCAGCTGAAACCGCTTAGGAATATTTTGCTGTCTGAGTTATTATTTCAAGTATTTCATTTTAAAATGAGAGATTACAAAATAACTACTTTGCCGAAAGCGTATTTTAGTTGCCTGCTGACCCTGTTTGATTTGCTGTATGATCGGTGAAGCAATGCTGATTATTTATTATCAGCTGTCATCTCCACTGAATGATGTCAATCATAGGGAGTTAGTGCTAATTCCCCCATGATAAGCCTGATAATAAGACTGAATTGCAATTTCCCTTTATTGTACAACCTGAGAATTACATTTCTTCATGCTGCACACAAAACTTTCATTTACTCTGTTATTTTTCCAACTGGAGAAACTGTCATCAATGAGTAAGACACTTGATAAAAAATACATGAAAAAAAAATTAAAAATATGGCGCATTTATACGTCTAGAACAAAGCAACCCAATTACCAGAATAAATTTTGACATTTTATGTTTCTGTTTGGTTAACATGTGGTTTATTTTAGGTACAAAACATATGGTTACGGTTTGGTAAATATCATGTTTAGGTGTAAAACACCCAGTTTTGATGGCACAATCCCGGCAGGAGACACAGCAATGTCTTTGTAACAAACAAAAGCTTTCTGGGGCACAATGCCGGCAAAAATGCAGCAATGTCTCGTTGAAACATAAAAACACACTAACTGGTTCTCAAAAAAACACCTTTAAAAAAGCTATAAAAAAGTCTCTAAAAATGCTATAAAACGAAGTGCCTAGGTGGCACGCCTGCCACTGCTCCCTCCACCTCCGAATGACAGTCAGCTCATATATTACATCACTTAAGAAATGTTAATATGATATATATGACATGTACAAATCTAGTGTTTACAGGGTTTGCGGAAATGTACAATGCCAACCTTTTCTTCTGGCAACTAATCTAGGATACCTCCCTCCTATTCTCTTCGCATTGTGTACATACTGTATATCCTGTTGCTTTGCTCATTACGTACACAGCACACGGCAGAATACACCAGCCAGCTTCCTCTTTGATTGCCTTGAGCCCCACAAACCAAGCAGTACACCGGGAATACAACCTGACCCAATGAAGATTTACTTTGTGGTAACTTCAACACAAACATAGAAGGAAATATGAACCAGAATATTATCAACTGAAATAATAAAAGTACTCCATAACATACAGCCCCACTTTCTTTTCCCATCACTGAAAGTTGCTTTAATGAAGAAAAAAAATTCCCCTTATTCCACTATGTGTATCACGCTGTATCATATATGTGATGTTTACTCTGAGTAAAATATTAAAGGCCAAGACTCTAAATTCATCCTGACGTATTTGGCATTCATTAAAATGTTGGGATCTCCATTAATATTTACAATAAACTTCTGTGGGTTTCGAAACAATCAAGAAGACCAAGGTTGCTTTAATTGTCTCCCAAACAGAAAGCTGTCTTAGAGTAAAGAAATCACATGTAGCATCAGTTATGGCCGTGATTCATTGAGGGGATACAGTAAAATTAGATTTTGACTCAGGGGCCCTCCATAATAAGATATGTATTATGATAAGGTTAAGATCTTCAGACCTTAAGATCCTCTTTATTTTACTATGTAATTGGTTTAATGATGCATAATATCAAACAAATTTGCAATCAATCAAACTACAAAGTAAGTGATCTTGGGGTCTCTGCTGTCCCCGCAAATTAACCAAAGTGTTTTTTTATTGTTATGTTATTGTAAGAATTTTGTTATGGTTAAGAATTTGGATCCTTGACATGTGCGCACTCAATATACACAACACTAGAAACTGACGGGAGTAGCTGATCATTATACCAAGTCAATAAAAACAATGTCAAAAATGTTACATTTCATTATGGACTGGTGGTCTAATGAAAGGCTGGGACACTCAAGTTATTTTACTATATATTTTCATTATAACACGTAATAAGGATGAAAGGCTGGGACACTCACAGATATTTAATACATGTGGCCGACGCATTAGTAAATTAACAGTTTTAAATATTGTTGTCTTTTTTAAATTAATCTAGTTTTGTTATCTTA
The DNA here is from genome assembly GCF_008729295.1 of Plectropomus leopardus. NCBI lineage: Eukaryota > Metazoa > Chordata > Actinopteri > Perciformes > Serranidae > Plectropomus > Plectropomus leopardus. The sequence goes on along the minus strand of NC_056477.1, from coordinate 10,626,709 downwards.
TGCACTTAGTTAAAAGGGGTTTATATTTTCCAAGACAGCCAAAACCTTTATCATTTGTGCATACACATGGTCTGAGTCAGTGCTGAATTTGTTCTCAGAGTACAAACAAATTCAAGTGACAAAATACTCACGGATCCCAGATCTGTTTGTACACACGTCTGTCTGTTCTGATGTGCTGCAGCTGAGGGTGCAGCCCTGCCTGCAGCCCTGATTGCTGATGTGTGGCACCTGCTCTGATTGCCTGAGTTTGCTTCACTCAGCAGCACCCTTCCTCAGCCAGCCGTCTCTGCAGGAGCACGAGTCTCCTCTCACAACTTTTCCTTTTTGTTTTTCCTTTATTTGATTTATTGAGCTTGAAATGTGTATTTAAACTTAATTTCTTCCTTTGTTACTCCCCTTAAACTGGGACTTTTACACTATCGACACACTTTTTAAATAACATACGTTTTTATCTTTGTGCTTGGGGGAATGTTTTAAATATTTTGAGTCAAAAAGTTCAAGTTAAAGTCGCGGTTCAGTGGTGATGAAGTCCCAAACCAGACATTGAACTGCCAACACCCCCACCCCCACCCAAATGTCACTGGTTCAGATGTTGCTGCAGTGTTTGAGCAACTCCCCTATAGCATGTTCTCAATGGAGGACTTAACCCTTTGAGACCTGGAGCAATCTCACTCTTCTAGTGTTGCTTTCGAACACCTTGTACAGGTATTTTAATCTCTGAACCCTGAGAAAACTGGTGCAATTAAAAAAGCAAGGGGGGGGGGGAAGCATAGAGCAATTTTGTAAGAAATGTTCAACAAATTAATAGATTTACAATTTTTTTTTTTCAAAAACTAGGAAAAAATGTCCAGGGGAAATCCACATAAAAACTATACAATTATTATAATTACATACTTAAAATTTTATTACCAAACTATTTAAAAAATGTTGGCACTTTTTTTTTACTCATTTCATGTAATTTTCTTTTACTTTTTACATATCTCTTTTTTAGTTGCTAATTGCCACCTTCCCAAGTTTTTCAAAGAAATTGAGCCAATTTGCTGAAGTTTCAAAGAGTTAAAGGTACAGTCCTCTCCCATATAGAGATAAAATATATCTGTATCAGCAGCCACCATGAGGCTCTCATATTTGGTTTCAAACCTCTCTCAATTTCTAACTACCAAACGGTTCACCTGAGGCTACATTTTTGGAAATGAACGTAGCGTCTTGGAGTGAAACCCTCCTTGATTTCTGATATTATCTTTTTAACTTTTTGATAGCATGTCAGCTGTTCTGGTATCTCTTGAATCTCTGATAACAACATGTTCTATTCTGAGAATATTAGGAATGGTTGACTTTGGACTATGTTGACTATGTTGACTATGTGTGTGTGTGTGTGTGTGTGTGTGTATGTGTGTGTGTGTGTGTGTGTGTGTGTGTGTGTGTGTGTGTGTGTGTGTGTGTGTGTCTATCCGGGCTCCCCGTAGTCCTTCTATTGGTCTTCCGAGTGGGTGGTCTGTTCCAAGAGAGGAGCACTGGAAACATTATACCTACATACACACACACACAGATACAAAGGGAAACTGGGAATCACACCAACGCAGCACAGCAGAGGGTGGAGCAGGCAGGAGCCTTCTTCCAGATGTGTGACATTAATTTAGTTGATCCAAAACATGAACCGGTAGCTCCCACTCACTCATCACCACTGTGTGTGTGTGTGTGTGTGTGTGTGTGTGTGTGTGTGTGCGTGTGTGTGTGTGTGTGTGTGTGTGTTTGACATTCATCCTAACTTTTTAATATTCTCACACTCAGAAATACACCTGCAAGCCGACACTTTTATATATTCAGTATAATTTGGAAAAGTTGAGGGAAGAGAGGGAATCAAGATAAGAAAAAGACTGAAATCAAAAAAATCCCCTCTTGAGTTTTAGGTGGAGAGAAAGATGGAGCAGAGGGGACCGAAGGGAGACGAGGTGTGTGATTAAAGAAAAGGGGGAAAAGATGAGGAGCGGAGCAGGTTATGAGAACAGTCTCCACTCTGACCCGAGGAGCTGCGCCCCTGGACTTTCATACAATACTTTCCACCAGGGAGGAGAGGGGGATACGGTGCATGGAAAGACAAAGAGAGGGAGAGAAAATGAAATTAAATCAGAAGAGCGGAGGAGGAGAGGAGATGTAGGAGGACGGAAGTGGTTGATTGGGTCCCCCCAGAGATTCTTTTGTTTAGATTGTTCTGCATTTCACTTCTTTCACTCTCTCCCCTCCACCTCCCTTTTCTCTGACATCTGAGGTAGATTACAACACAGACCCTGGGTCACATTTATGACTTAAATCAAGAACATATGGTGTGTGTGTGTGTGCGCATGTTTGTACGTCCATTTCGATGCAGTGGGATTCCCCTCCGGTCCCTGAGTGGTGGTCAAATTTATTTTCTTGTTCATTGTCTCTTGCTGAGACATCAAAGAACTATTGTTTATTGATCAGCAAGGGTGCTGCAGGTTACTTGCAGGTCCTGGACGAGAACACTTTGCCTCTCCTCCACATCTTCTCTCCCTTTTTGCTGAAACTTTTAAGCATATCCGCAGTAAAAACCCAGACACAGCGGATCAGCACTTTCACAGAAACATGTTTAGATTTTAAGAGATTATAGTTGTTATGTCTCATTTGTTTCATTTAGGCCCTGACTGGGCTTGTTTTAATGCACCACACACTCTCTATCTGCACAGCATGGCTTATTCTTCAGAAAAAATTTCTTTAATAAAAACCTCATGGACTACAAAAAATAGATGCACCACATACTTTGCCACAACTAAGCCCTGAAATCCCCCCTTTTTTAGCAGGTAAAAAGAAGAAATCTCCCCATAAATTTCAGCACAAGAGCCCGTCTGTAAAAGTGTCAGTTGACTTTATTAGGATCGGTTTCACTCAGTTGAAGAAAAAAAACAACTTTTGTCTTTGGAACGTTTACCTAGGAAGAAAACAAATCTACAAAATAAGTTGTTGGAAGGACAATATATAAAACAATGGCATCAAAAAATCTTTGACAAGAAAAACAAAACCAAAAGAAAAACAAAAAGGCTCAAATATTTTTGGATGCAGGGCATTTTCCTCTTTTTGCCCTTTTGTTTACAAAATAATAACAAAAGAGGAAAAAACAAAAAAACAAGAATCAATAGTTATTTACAGTGCATATATTTACATTAAGGCATTTTTGCTGGGGAGAAACATGGTTGATCTGATACAACCCCCACTTCTACACAATCAAATAAATAGTCAGATTTACCATGATACATTACAGTGCTATATTATCTTTATGCTACCTGCAGTGAATGAACAAATACAGTTATAGGCGAAGGCTCAATCACAACATCAAAACGGACATTTGAGAGTATTTTTAAGGACAGGGTCACATTTTTTCAAGTCTGCTTTGAATCAATGCTCTTGTGCATATATAGGGTAAGACGGGGAGAAACTGTCCCTCCTTAAGAACAAAGTCACTTTTACTTATTTGGATCTGAGTTCAGCATTTGCAGGATGATGACGCATAAACCAACACATTGTTGAGAGAAATAAATTGGTGAGTTGCCAATTCTGTTGCAATACCACAAAAATGAAAACCTTTCTCAACCCAGCTGACATAAAAATGTTTGCATTGTATGTTTTTGCAAACAGACACATTATATTTATACATTAATATGTAGTGGATACGTTGAAACTTTTCTCAACAACGCTGTGGTGAAGGTGTGGTTAGATTTAGGCACAAAAAAAAAATCACATGGACATGGATAGAAGCCACTGAAAAAGCAGGCACGGGTCGGTGAAAACACCCAGGTCTGGCGGCTCAAATGCCACTGGGAAACTCTGAGTTGTATCAGTGAAAAATACCCAGATTCAGTAGCTCAAACATGGCTGATAATGCTGCAGTTTGCCGCCAAAAATAAGGAGATTCTGTGCCAAAAACAATGGTGGGTCACCAAAAAACAACTGGTGTTGATGGTTTCAAACGGTGGTCTAAAGCTTAGTGGGCGTCTCGCCTAGGTGACTATCCACCTTCCACTCTGCCTCCTTATCGCAATAGTCAGCTTATATATTCTGTCACTTTAGAGACATTGATATGACAAGCATGAAACATGCAAATGAAACATATTTGTGGTTTGCATGAACGTATAATGGAAACATTTCCTTTTGGCAACTGAGCTGTCATGCCCCACTATTGAAGCAACATGCCCTAACCATTAATACAACAAAGTAAAATCCCAATCTATATGAAATGTCAAAATTCAGAGTAGATTTGGCACAATCTTTTCATAATCATCCTCCATCTCACCCTACATTAAAGTTTTTGATGGATGCAGTTGTTCCTCTTGTCCAAACTGACTTAGATGTAACGAGATCTGTTCTTAGACTGATTCAATGAGATGGGGGACAAAATCTTTGTTGTTTTTAAGCAGTTATCTCTCGAGGGACACTTGCAGCAACCAATAACTCTTGCAATGCACATATATAGCCATGTAGTTTAAAGAAAGACTTGAAAAAATGTGACTTTTCTATAAACAAAACATACGTCCATGTTTCGATTGAGTGATAGAGCCAAATCGCAAGTTAGTTGTGTACAGAGTCAGAGCGGGAAAACTCTCAGAGAAAAGACTGACTGTTGGTTCAATTTAAAAAAAGGATGTCTGTGAAGTGGCCTGAGCCGAGCTGTTAAATCACAATGAATGATGGGTAAACCTTGTAATTTTGAAAAGATTTTTTTTCCTCAAGATTTCAATAGATTAAGAAATAAAAATAAACAGCACCATGTGTGTTTAAAAGGACTGTCTACATTGATCACAGCTCTGCTACCACTGAGCACAAACACAAAAATCAGAGAAGGAGGCACTTAATAAGGTGTCGACGATGAAGGTGATACTTTGGTTAAAACATCTGAAAGATTAAAACAGGCTGGATGAGACAGATGTACAGTAAATGGATTTTAACGACGCTTAATTCAAGCTTGTGCATCAAATACAGTCAAATCTGTTTTAACTGATGAATTCTGGTATATGTCTACGGGTTACATTTCTCTGGTTGGAAAAGACGACATAAATAATTCATCACCTAATTGCTGCTCTTTAGCAACCATCCACCTTCCTCTGTTTCTCCGTCTCTCCTCTCTCTCTAAAAACAAAAATCTTTCTATCTCTTCATCTCCACCCCTCCCTCATTTTTCCCCCGCACGATCTCTCCTCTCTCCAGAGTATAAATGCCTTCAATTTTTAATATCTGAACAGCAATGATTTGTGTAGCGTTCACAGAGATTCAGTCCAGTGGTGATAATGATTGTTCCAGTGGTGAATGAGATGTAGACGAAGATTACCAATTAGTGCAAACCGAAGGATTTGGTAAAAAAAAAAAAAAATCAAACCTGGATATTCCAGTTATATGAACAAACTAACAAACCAAGGAGTAAACAAAGATTTGGCTTGACTAGTTTTGCAAACAACAGCTTCTCCTTTATAAAAAGAAAAAGATGAAGCCTGTTCTATGTTAGGACAGAAATAAAAGATGTACAAGTTTTGAGTTGTAAGTGCTTTCATTCCAGTCGCACAAAATAGTCCAAATGGACTGGAGACACATTTTGGAGCTACCATTTTTCTTTTTGTTATTTTTCTTCTTTGTATTCATCCAAAGAAATTTATACGCGGAGGTTAAGAGACCAGAAACTTCATCTGGCCGTTATCTTTTGTACTTTACAACCTCCGAGATGTCCCACTCTGAGTTAAGAGCAACACGTTTGTTAGGCTATCGTACCGGATAGCAGCACCAGGAGCAGCTGTGGTGTCGTCAGGCAGCTTGTAACGTTGTTGTGGGAGATGGAGTGAGTGCTTTATGTGTGTCAAGATAGTGCTTGTGTATTTGTAGTGTTTGTGTGTGCAAACGCTGCTAGTTCTGGTGTCTCTTCATGTGCAGGGCGAGGTGGTCGGATCGGGAGAAGGAGCGCGAGCAGACGGCGCACTGGAAGGGTTTGGCGCCCGTGTGCTTCCGGAAATGACGTGTCAGCTCATCAGATCGAGCAAAACGCCAGTCACAGCTGTCCCACGTGCACCTGTACGGCTTCTCACCTGCAGGACGGGAGTAAAGAGAAAATCTGAGTCAGTGCAGCTGTTCTCTGCGAAAAAACAAAAAGCAAACAGTAGCTCCAGCACTAAAACAGCAGAGATGTGTCAATGTGTGATTACAAGAACTGATGACACTGATTATTATTAAAACAGACACAAATTCCCTGCGTTACATGACTCACACAGTTGGGTGGAGGAACTGGGAAAACAGGCTTCACAAAAAAATCCAGATAGAGTCATAACGCTGTCACAGGCATTCATCAAGCACACACGCTGCACAAGTTTCCCACGACCAACACGATGCATTGTCTGCCTTTGCCTCTGTGCCTTTCTCATTGACGGATGTTGTCTGTCTCTCTCTGTCACTCTGTCATTCCAATAATGTTTAGCTGCAGCCACAGGCACTTTGTGAAAACTAGTGTGACCTGTCTCCTGCAGCCCTGTCTCTGTCTCAGGCCCAACCGTCCACCCTGTGATGCACAACCACCAACCCAGGTTCAGTCGCCCAAAGGTGGGATTAAAGGATTTATTCAGCCAGTAGTATCTAGCCATGCAGATGATTTGGGTTTTATTGGTCCAGGTTTTGAGATATCTGCCTCTGACATTTCTGCTGCCACCCAAACACAGCACAGGTGAATTTGAATTTGAAAGGAAAAGGAATTTAATAACATGAGTACATTACACCCTAAAAACAAGACTTTACAGGAAACACAGGTATGGAACTTTGTCACTGTGGTTAGCTTTGTTTGGTGAAAAAATAATGCTTAAAGGGTGGGTCTGTTATTTTTTGTCTTTTAAAGAATTTTATATTTTATATAATATAATACTGTAGTGGTTTTTCTTTTGTATTCATATTTGTACATTCAAATTTTGGCTGAGGTTGCATCAAAATGCTTTTTTCCCAAGCCATTCTAAAAACGTTTTAATGTGAAACCTGATGAAGCTTTCTGCGTGATGACGTTGCTACACATAAACTCCTCTGCCAGCTTAATGAGCCAAGTCTTGTTTGAGAAGTATCAATCTTCCAAATAAGCTTTATTCCTCTAACTGTCACAGAAGCTGAACAACGTACTGTTTTCCAGGACAACAAAATGTAAATTTTGTATGATGTTTTGTTTGTAACATTGCAAACTGTTTTGCTTTTAAATAAAATAATAAACTAAACTTAACTGAACTACTGCTAAGGATGCCACACAAGTTAAGACAAGATGTAGTCACACAATAGCACAAACAAACAAGAGGCCGCTTTAGACCAGCAATATAACGGCTTCAGCTCCCCATTGGAAAGGGCTTTCTTGGGGAAGGTAGAGGAGTGAAAATATTACTCTGACTATGGATTAGTATCTTAGATTACCCCATTTTATAAAATCCAAACTAACCCTTTCAGTTACTATTAATATTATTACTATTATTATTGTTGTTGTTGTTTTTGTTGTTAGTGGGTGGTTCCTGCTGTAAAACCTGGACAAACAATAAGGTCACTTTCAAGATATATGGCCAGTTTTGTAAGGAATTTGATTCTTACTTAGCAAAATTTTCTCCTTTTTTTCTTTGGTTTGTCTCCTTTTTTTGTCCTTTTATTTGAATTTTAAAGGTCGGGTGAGATAAACTCCTAGTTCAAGTTATCAAATGTGTTTGCTTGTCTGTGAAATTGATTAAAGAGTGTTCTGAATGTGAGCCGCAATGCTGTATGAGCAGATTTTAATGGAATCTAATGGAAACTGGGCTGTCTGGTTGGTTGTTTTTTCTTCTTCTTCTTCTTCTTCTCCTCCTTTTGAACACCAATTTTACATATTTCTAATAATCAAAAACAGGGTAAAATATATTTAGACTTCTCCTGCAAATCGCAAACATTAATTCAACAAGAGTGTGTTTTTCCAGAAAGAATGTCCCCCTAACTGCATAGTCAACAGACATCGCTAGTAAGTTTCCGTTGGAACTACTCCTGAAAAATGTTGACAAATTTGTGTATGCGGCTTATTCAGACTAATATTACATCAGTTTTGGGGGGGGGGGGTAGTTAAATCGTTTAAATGTGATATTTCAAAGCTCTATGCACCTATAAAACTATCTATCTATTATCTATAAACATAATTCCATTAACCTCATTAAACTGGGGTGGAAGCATCAAAATCAAAATGTAGATCTCAAAACCCTGACAATAAAACCCAAACTATCTGCCTGCTGGATACCATTAGAGCAAAGTGAAAAAGTGTGATTTTTTTTTCTATTTGGGTGAACCACCCCTTTAAACAAGCACAGCATGTTCTGCAGCATCACTAAAACAACAACCGCAATCCTGTTACGAAATTAACCACATCGCCACCAAACTTGATAACACACAGACACACACTCTCTCTCAAACACACACACACACACCTGAAGCTGAACACAATGAGGAGAGACAAAGAAAAGACAGAAAAAAAGAGTGAACTGGGAGGAGTGTTCAGTTCTCTCAAACACACGAACCATGCACACACACACACACACACACACACACACACACACACACACACAGACAAACACACACACAGACAGACACACAAACAATCAGGGTAATGGATGTTGATGGAGATTAGAGTGGGAACTCCCACGGGGACCCAAACGCATTAGGAATCATCTCATACAGATTACTGACAGGTATGTGTGGATGTGTGTGTGTGTGTGTGTGTGTGTGAGTGTGTGTGTGTGTGAGTGTGTGTGTGTGAGTGCGTATTCAAGCAGCTGAATAAGAGAAGTAGAACGAGTTACAGACAAAGATAGAAATAGGGAGGAGGGGTTGAAGGTGGGAGGATTGCACAAAGCAGAGAAGAGGATGATTAGATGAATGAAAGCGATAGGAGGAATAAAAATGGGAGAAAATAACTAAGCGAGACTGACAAAAGCAGCAGAGAGGATAAGGAAGTTGCTGCTACATCCCTCTTTACGTGTTGCGTCCTCATCTTGTGGTCTATGATAACTGCAATAACCACAATCAGCCTGCAGCATGAATGACGCCAGATCTAATTGTCGTGTCATGTTCCCAAAAGTGAAATGCGAGGCACGCACACCCACAGCGATGTTCTGAACAAGCAGCTCAGAATCATAAGTGAACAAAACTCTGGGTCGTAAAAGTGGTGAGAGTGAGTCGTGTGTGTGTGTGTGTGTGTGTGTGTATCCAGATGAGCGAGGAATGTGTAGATATCAACAGAAGCTTTGTTGTGTTAGCTGGAGTGAGGTGGGGCCCAACACCTAAGCGCTTGTTTGTTGACTTTGCTTATCCAAAACTAATAGTTCAAATCTAAAATGTGAGAGAGGATTGAGAGAAAGAAAAGGGACGCAGTGATGGCTGAAGCCGAGATATTAGGAACAAGACGATCTAAGATATTTTTGTATCCGCGGATCTTGTATATATTTATAGTGGGGAAACAAGCCACACAAGCACATTAAAGCATTTTAAACGTCGATGTCTGAACAGGCACCAGGGGAGAGATGGCACCGTACGTCTCGCGCTGACCACATAGTCTGAGAGTCATCCCCCTGGCAGAAGTGTGTCACTTCCACCTGTTTTGATGGAATAGTATATTGGGCAGAGGATGGGAATGGGGTAGGATACATTTACACACACATGCCAGGAACACAACACTCTGCCTAGCAACACGGTGCCAGTGCAGATACCGAAATACGAGTCCTGCGTGGGCAGCGACATTTTTTTGTCCCCCCACCCCCGTTTTAAAAAAGCGGCATTAATTAGAGGAATGTCTTACCCGTGTGAGTCCTGAGGTGGGCTTTCAGATGGGACGACTTGGTGTAGACCTTCTTGCAGCCTGATGACAGACAGGGAGATAAACACAAACAGGAGGTTTAATTCAAATCATTCATCTGTCAGATATGGATTCACCCCATAAACTGAGCTGTGGTGTGGAAGAAATGTGAACTAATGAGGAACAGAAGCTGTTTTAGAATGAGATATAGTTAAAGTTTTTTTTTTTTTAAGTAAACAAGACTGTGTGAAAAAGTTACTCTTATTTGGTACTAAAGCTATTTCAATTTTCCGCTGAAAAACTTCTGTTCAATGACTTGTTGGTTTGACATAAAAAAATGAGATATTTTGAGTTCATGATGACTTAAACTTTTACTCATTATGTTATGCACAATATCAAGATTACAATGTCAAAAAATAAAGGTATTGGGACTTTTAATGATTTAGAAAGTCATCCTCCAGATTTATTCATACTTTAAATAAGGAAATATTTCATGTATTACAACGATCAAACAGCTGCAACAGTGTGACTAATACCCTCATGGCTAAAGTGTGGATGCATCCTCGTGCGGATATGATGGATCTGATCCATCTGACTCGAAAGAAGTCGGACGTGTGGTAACACGCTGCAGGAGGCTCCGCTTAAGCCTATTTTACACGCTGCCACAGGCTGGTTGACATTACATGTCCTACAAGTAGCTGCACATCGTAAAACTGAAATCAGAGCCAACTATCTAAAGTGTGACTGTATGCAACAGAAAAAAATATAAAGTGATTCAAGGAGAGCATCTCTCTAATTAAAACACCCACACACATAACAATGCACAGGTTCATTTCACAATCATAACGCTGATGACTTTAAAGCCACAACAATGTGTGAGAGCTCCAGCTGACAGTGCCCGAGTCATTGTGAGATGATAAATGCAATGTAGGTTTTTCAAGCAGACAGTTAATTGAAAGGCAGTGATTGATGTTCTCCTCTGCCAAAATATTTTAATTCCAGTGCAGCGTGAGCTCTGCATGGCTGTAGTACAAACTGTGACTCATAGGCCTGGGAAAGTCATTCCGACACAACATATAATTTTTTAAAAATGCACGGGCATCTTAAAATAAAGCTGTTTTTTTTTTAAGGGTGACCGGATAGTCATCTGACCACAGCCATGCACTCAACAGTGACAAGAATGCATATACAGTGTGTTTATGCAGCGTGTACCTGTGTCATTGCTCTAACCTGGGTAATCACAGTGGTGGATCCGTCGTTTCTCTAAGTCGGGGTTGTTCCTCCGGTTGTAGCGGGCAGGCACGGTGGTCTGAGCTGGGGTTGGTGCTGGGGTTGTTGCAGGTGCTTGGGGAAGGCCTGCTGCTTGGCCCGGGACTGGCGTGGGACCTGTAGTGAGCGGCAAAGCTAAGCTGCCTGGTCCCGGGCCGGGTCCGAGTCCAGGGGTGCTACCTGCCAACTTGGATGCGATGGTGGCTGCATATGAGGGCGGAGGAGACATGGTGTGCAGCAGCTCCTTCTGCCTGTCAGGGCTGCCGGGCTCCGAGCTTGGCGGAGAGGGCGGAAGGTAGGGCACCTGCTGCTGGAGGAAATGGGGATGCGCCTGAGCATGAGGATGTGTGTACGCCCTGCCGCCCATGCCGCAGTAGGAAGGCTTAGCGGTCTGCTCTTGTTGAGATGCAGAAGAGGCTACGGGCAAATCATGGAAAGGTGTGTGGATTGTGGAAGTGGAAGTGTGTTGTATCTGCTGATGATGATGCTGATGCTGCGGCTCCATACCATTGCCATGGTGATGGTCCAAGCCGGAGTTTAGTAGCTGAAACAGCGAGCCGCTGTTGTCATGGTGGTGGAGAGCATGCTGATCAAACTGAGATGACATTTCCTGTTTGATGAACACTTCTGGCACTGATTCTTCTCCGCGGCTGCCTCCCGACTGGTTAAAAACACTAGTGAAGTCTGGTAACCCTGTTAACGTCATGTTTATGGCTGAGGTTTCCATGGCAATAGTGCCAGGGCCATGTCCAGATGTGCTGCAGCTACTGGTGGGTGTCGTGTTGGGGCAGTGCAGCTGGATGTTGGGGGAGAAACACGGGGAGACCGATTCTGTTTTGATCTGGGTGAGACCTGTTTGGTTCTGGTGCTGAGGGGGGCGCACCTGCTGACATAAACCCATCCTCACGTAGGCAGCGTCAGGGAGGTAAAGATTCATGTTGAGGGTGTAGGGAGCCCCAGCGTGATCGCCAGTGAAGAACTGATCCAGCGTGCTGTCTCTCTGGGACTTCTGCTGGCTGTCTGCATGAGCTGGGAGAGGAAGAGACTGAGGGGAGAGATACCTGTCCATCTCACACTTCGCCTGTTGAAAAAAAAGACAACAAGAAACATTTTTGGTCTTCACTTTGGTTAAATTGAATTAGGTGTATTTTCTTCTTTGAAAACCCACCGCACCTGTTAGGCATCAAACTATTTTAAGTTCCAGATTTAAAAACTTTTCACACATTTTGTGACAAAGTTACAAGATTACAATGTCAAAAAAGGTCATTAGGAATTTGAAGATACAGAAAGACATCTGTCATATTTATTCACACTTTAAATATGGAAATACGTCATATATTGCAGTGATCAAACAGCTGCAGTATTGTGACTAATATCCACATGGGAAAGCGTGGATGAGTGTTGATGAAAAGACAGCAAGAAACACTTTTGGTCTTAAAGTTCACTTTGGAGAAATTAAACGTATCCAGCTTGGACCTGCTCCTCGTGAGCCACCATGAAGCTATTCTGGGGCGCTATTTTGAGAAGACAAAGGTTTGATAGCACAGTCACCGCTAAAACATTTATCAAGTAGTCATCAATAGGCAGTTGCCACATTCCCTCTCTGGCTGCAAGGCTGAACTCAAAAACCCACCAGCTGTGAGGCCAACAGTTGAGAATCAGGCCGTGGAAATTGCATCTAAAACGTGTTTGTGCTAAAATGCTGGATATTGTTGCTTCACGCTGCCTGTGTGGCTATTTCTGCTGTTTGTTGCTGCTGTGTTGTTGTTTTGTACTGGTTGTTTGTTTTGTTGCTCTGTAGGACTTGTGTTCTGTCTTAAGAATTCTTGTTTGTTTTTCTGTCTTTATGGTGTCCTGCTGTCTTCATCATGTGAATTTTATCATTTTATAGACTTCAAAACATCTTGCCAAAGGACCACAGTTGAAAATTAGTCAGCTGACCAACACTGCCACATTTACACAAATGTTTATTAATGTGACTCGTCCTAATTAACAAAATAAATTAAATGAAATAATACCTCTCACAATAAATCATTAGGAAATGTGAACATCTGCAGTTATGAGATCAGAATATAGAAGCAGCCTATCATACTGGCATCCCAAGCGAGCAACTTCATGTCAAACAATACCTTGTTCATGCTGTTTTGTGGTCTAATTCCTGTGAATCTGAAGGCGGGCATAAAAGTTAGAGAAGCCCTGCAGCAGAGGATGAAACAGCAACATGAAAGGGAATGGGGAAACACCCATGCCTCCCTGCAGCAGTAGCAGCAGCAGCAGCAGCAGCAGTCTGGGGATGGGCTGCTATTTCTAGGCTCCTGATCCTACCAGCTGTTAGATCGCACTCTGCTGCACAAGTTTCCTGCTAACTGAGGGGACAAAGTTGCCGGGAGCTTTCTGTCCGAGGCTGGAGTCAGTTGTTGTCAGCGTGGTATGATGGTGAGAGGGGGGGAGAGGAGACCAACAACTGGTGGCCAACTGGCTGGCACAGAAAACATGCGGTGAATGCAGGCGGAGCAGCTCGGCTTCACGTCCAGCTGGTTGCAGCCTGTTTGCTTAAAACAGCAAATAGTGCAATAATCACGCAGCTTGGGCCGATTGAAATTTGGAGGCCAGATTAAAAAAAAAACAACAACCTGGATCTACAACCGATCTGCCACGCCCATTCAATGAAATACATCACTAATGTGAAAAGTCGATTTACCTGCGTGTAGTCATTTTGTCCAGCCTTGTCTGTGTCTGTGATCTTGCAGTCCAAGCCGAACAACGCCGAGTCCTCCAGGGGAAATCCGGCGGGCAGAGTCGCCTTCTGCAGCGGATAGAAGGGATCCTCCTGCCCGCCGCCGCTCATCGCGAGTGTCGCGGCCATGAAGCTCCGACGCAGCGCCGCAAAATGCCTTCTCGTCCAAAAGGGAGGATGCTTACAGCGGAGTGGTGCTAAGGAGTGGAGCCGACGAGGTGTAACAGTGCGTTTGGTGGAGTTGTTGGAGTTGTGCCTGTCTGCTCACATCTCCTTTACTTATTTCATCCCTCCACCGGCCCACAGACACTTTTCTATCTCCTGCTCTAAGGGCGGGGCGGCCCCGTGTAAATACAGCACATGCACCGCCCACCAAAACCTTTAAAAAGGCTTTGATCATTCATTCACCGGCCACCGCCCTACGCTCCATCTACATACACCGACAACAGTGTCGTCAAGTGTGCACAGGACCAGTCACACACACAGCCAGAGAGGAAGTGAAGGTTACACTCACCTAAAACAGCATTTTAAAACACATTTTCCCAACTTTGCTGGTCTCTCCTCATATAAAATTATACATATTAATAATAGAGAGAAATTTCATAGGAAACATCATGAAATTCTAGAAATAACATTTTGTTTCTCCCTGAGTTAGCCTGTATTTGCCACCACGTCACTACATCAAGGATGGAGAGTAACTAATTACAGTACCTTACTTGAGTATTTCCTTTTCGTGCCACTTTATACACTAAAATCTAAAAGTTTATCTTAAAATAATGTGCTAATGTGACCCTGACAGATTTACTGTCCTTGTGAAACAGGTGAGTGTATGTGGGAAGATGCACTCTCATAGTAATGTCTTTGTCTTTTAATATTTGATAAAATTTGATTTCTCTTGATATTTCTTGTAGTTGCTGCCTGGAGAGTGCCATTTTCAAGCCCCTGGAGGGGGCTTTGGGCAATTCTCCTTCATATTCTTTTTTTATTATGTATTATTATATAAATTTTCAATATTCATATGTGGAAATAAAGTAATGAAATGAAACTGATTGCCTTGAAAAAGTCAAGTAAATATAACTACAGATCTTAATTGCTGTGTATTTTATATCTTAGTATTAAGCTTACTTGCAATTTAGCTGTATTTACTTAATTTTGTGAAGTTGTTGCAACTTAAAAATGACACAACCTTTTTGTTTAACATGTTAAAGAAAATACAAATATGACTGACTAGTATGCAACCAGCAGAATATAGATGTATAGCATAGTATACTTGATTTGCAGAAGTTGCAAACACTTGGAAAGATTGATTTAATCAAACTGTTTATTTTTAAGTTGCAACAACTTTGCAATATTAAGTAAATGTAACTAAATTTGAAGAAAACATAAGCTATACTATATTAGATATAAAGTAAACATTGATTAGAATTATTAGTTATATTAACTTACATTTTTCAAGGAAGTCATTTTACTAGATTTTTTTTTTTTTTTTTTAAAGTTAAGTCAATTTCTCAGATTTAACAGTGTAGAGGAGGGTATATGCAGGTATACAGCTTATACCCAGCTGTTTTTGAGGTTATTTACAGTTAACCTGCCTCTCAGCCAAAAAGCCATTGGAACATATAGGACCATATATCCACCTCATAAATTGCCACTACACTACTGAGTACAACTCTGAAACTGTTCCATTTACAAAACTGATGAACAGCCTGAGGTGTCTTATGAAAAATAAGTGCAATTTCAACAGTATGCCTCGTTTCTTAGTCAGTCTTCCACTCACTGTCATTGCATGTGCAATTTCCTTACAATTTCACTCCTGTGTATTTATGCTGACATCCCCACACCACACTAAAGTGGAAGCTATTGATGCAGCAGCCTAAGTTATCTTTTGCCTTGCAAACCATTTACAAAACATACGTTTTGGAAGTACCTTTTAAGATAGAAGTCTGATACGGATTCTTTGCACTGAAGCTGCTGATTGACTTACATGTTTAATAACTGACTAAAACCACAATAAATGTGTTTTTTCAGGGAAAAGTATCCTGATTAGGGTGGAAAAGCCCCTGAAGCAGCATTTTAATATGAAGTAAACTTGCTGAAACCTGGCACCTGTTAGCCTACACAAGTGCATCAATACTAGGGTGTACAAAGTCATAAGATGGGCCAGATTGGATCTTTTGGCAGGCCAGTTTTGGCCTGCAGGCCATAAATTCAAGACCCCTATTTATTAATTTACAATAACGGTACACCTGTTTACCACAAATGTATATTTCATATTTTCTATATGTTATACTTTATCCTTTTATTATTTATTTCTAAGAGTCCCTTCTTTTTTAATACAAATGTGATTTTCGTTAATGATGACAATTGTTGAGGGGAGCCTGATTCCTAATATTTATATTGCCAATGACTGTATAATTGTTGTGCATATGACAATAAATACCATGAACCTTCAAACTTCTGCCAAATCTCACACATTTTTTTTCGAACCCTTAAAACATTATTCAACAATTTCCCAAGTTAAATAGCACATGTAGTAACAAGGAAACTGAACTTGGTGAGATGTCCATATTTTTTGATAGCAAGGGTTTATAAATAGACAGGGCATCCTTGTACTGTGAACATGACGGTCTTTAAACGCTTCATTACACAATATTGTGGAAAACAACCTTAGAAGTCAGATAAATTTTAGTTGACGTGAAAAACCGATGGTTTATGTAAGTGATGTGCATTGTTTTTGAAGCAAATTCTAATTTATTATATGTTCAAGCTATTTCATCTGACAGGGAAAGAAAGTGTTGTATTATAGGCTAAAAAAAGGACAAAACAGCTATAAAGCAGTCCTCTGGTCGAGTTTAATATGACACTGATATGGACATGGTCTGAAATGATAAAGGTATGCCTACTATGTCTATATTTAAAGCCAAAGTAGCCTCAGCTTGTGCGAATCAGAGGCTGAGGTTCCTATAATGCTGTTTGTCTGCAGTCACCAGTATCTGCAAACCTGGAAAAGATGAGGAAATAATGATAGACAGACCTAATAAAATAGACCACTGCCAAGAAAGAGGAATTTTTGGGCAGTCAGTTAGCTAGGAATGTGTACCCTGTGGAAGGTAATACCTCTGGTTTTGGACCAGTAAGAGGGGAAATTTTCTGAACAATATGTAACCAAGGATGAGAACAACAAAACACTCGGACACCAGGAACATTTTATGCTTTTGTATTTAAGTTGGTTCAATAAGAAGTCTAAAAGTTTAAAATACAAAAGCCCTGAAAAAAAATTGTCAAAGCCCTGAGTGATAATTAATAGCACCAGTAGTAACACAAATGAATGTTCATTTCGGTTTCTGCTTTAACTTTTGGTACCAATCAGGAACTTCTTTATTTGTCTGCAAATGAAAGAAACAAAATAGAAAAATCAATGGTTAGAAAAGTAAACAGTCTGTGTTAGCAGCTCTTGTTTGGATAGATATTCTTCAAAGGTTTATGCTACAACATATCTTTGCTCGCTGAAAAGCTCTAACAAAACTAAATGACAAAAAATTCAGTTTATCGTTTCCTGTTAACCTCTTTTGTCTGAACTTGAGTCCAGGCAGGTTAAGGTGGTGTGACTCATACAAGGGTGTTGCCAATTCAGACACTTACAAACACCGTGGGTTTGGGTTTGTTTGGCGACTCTTCTTCTGTGGTCCTGTTGATGCGTTTGGACTGGTGTTTTCCTGCACCAGAGGTCCTGACGGCAGCTTTATCTGTTTCCAACAGGTTTAGAGCGTCTCCCTGTCTGGACCGCATGCTGATCAGGACCTGCTTCATCACTGCTAACTCCTGGAGAATCACACGGTTCATAAAAACATGGATGTGAAAACAAGGGTGAAACAATAAACAGGAATCTTTATGAGAAATAACAGCAAGTGTAGTGTCAAAAAGCTTCGAAATCTCATCTAAATCACCAGGTCATTTTAGACGGGAAATTCTGTCACTGCACTTCAAATGAAGGTGAAATAAACCATCATATGATGAATGTATAACAAATATTTTGTCTGATTGACACACCTTAACACAAGTGTAATTTCTTTTAAGTTAATAATTTTTTAAACATTTTGTTTTTGCTTTTAAAATTTACATTTTCAAGAATTTTTATTGCTGCGATCCAATGACATGTTTGTCTGCTTAAACTCCAACTATGGGGCGACTTGCAATAAGCTCAACAAGCTCAAGGGTCCGCAGGGGTGGCAGCAGGGCAGAGGGGAGGACTCTGGGCCATTTCACGGTTCTATTTATCACCCCTGAGGACATGAGCCCTGGCATGTCACACACACTCACGCACGAGCACACACACATACACAAAAACACTCACGCACACCAGTGGCATCCCAAACAGCCAAGTGGAGGAACAGCTGTCTATGACAGGGCACATACTTCATACAGCAAACGGCTGGCTTGGGGGGGGACGCACACCCACGTGCACACACGTACGAGCACACGCAGTCTTGAAGGAAACGTTGCAACACAGTGCAATAACTTGACTGGGTATTAAAAGCCTGTTTACTTTAAGAACGAAAAGTAGAGCTGCAACAATTAGTTGAAAAATGTCAAACTAATCAGCAGCTATTTTGATAATAAATTGATTGTTTGTCATTTTTCAAGCAAAAATACCCCAAATTGGATGGTTCCACATTATCCCGTAATAAGAATTTATTGTTTTTCCTTGTCTTAAATTATAATTAAATATTTTTAGGTTTGATGCCGACTTCTGGTTCTAGGAAACTGTCATGGATTATTTATTTATTTTTACTTTTTTTTAATGTTTTGTAAACCAAACAGTGAATTGAAATATTAATCAATGAAGAAAATATTCTTTTATTTCAGCCATAATAAAAAAAAGCTTTTCATGTTATGAGGTATAACTGGTGCACAAATTAGCACCATATATATGTATAAAAATAATTGACATAGCCACCCTGATTTTACCCATTGGTTCACAGACTTCTACTTTGAAGCCTTGAGTTTGGCATTTTAGCTGTCAACATCTTAGATTTTTGGAGCCAGTAGTGGCCATGGTGATCATCTTCATAATCTTGTGTACCTCTCGATGGTTGAGGAGTCTCTCCAGATCAGCGGCCATGTTGTTTTTCACCTGTTCCAGTGCAGCTCGTTCTTTCCTCAGGGAGCTGGAGTGACATCCAAAAAAACAGGCAGAGAGAGCAGATCTTGAGTTAATAATAAACCATTACTGTTATGAATTCACTATTCTAGCTACTTCTGGGGTCATGTGAAACTTGTTGAACAAGTCAGTGCTGTAAATCACTGTTTGAAGTTTTATGGCTTTATTTGAAGTAGGAGTCAGCAATTCTGGTGAAAGATTGTTGTTATTTACTCAACAGCCAAAAAATCACCCCTCCTGTCAGAGCTCCTGCAGCTTTATTTTTTTCCACATCTATTGCTTTTCCTATGTCCTGTGCACGAGAACAAATGCCCACTGTTGCTGATTGGCTCAAGTGGCGTTGTGTGGTTTGGTCAGAGATACTTTGTTTGCCATTTACAGAGCCTGAGTATGTATATGTATGATATCTGCTAAATCTGACCAAAAGAATCGAATCACAGAGTGCATCTTTAAGGAAGGAAGGTTTTATTTTGCTTTAGTGTGGGGTCAGGTTAGGGTCAATACAGTGTGAAGGTGTGGTGTACATCAAAATTTGAATATTGCCTCATTTGTGTGACTGTGTTCCTAAGTATAGTTTACGGGAAAGAAATTTGGACCAGAAACCAGTCTGTCTACATGGCAGAAGTTTGGTTTACTAGCGAGCTGAGCATAAATCACTGGAATAAAACCATCAACAGCCGAGCAATAAATTAAACACAAGAGTCATGAATTTCAAAAATATACTAAATAATAAATTGCTTTTTTTCTCTCTTCATTTTTAACATGTTTCTTCTATCTTGAGAGGAAAAACTCTCTCCAGCACTGTCTAAGTTTTCTTTCCTGGGGCTGTGAAACATACAAGCAGGAGCTTGTGATGGAGGTGCTTTAAAATAAATCTTGCAAATCTTGACACTGCGACTTTTTAGCTCCCCCACTTTTCACTGAGAACTCCCGACAAAAAAGTTAAACATGTGGGTCTTACAGTGTGAGATCTGCCTCTACTGAGACTGTTGTTAGCCCAATTGTACATAAAGTGAAAATGTGTGTCTCTGCTGTTAAACAGGTAGCACTGCCACAGGAAGACTTCAATATCTCTGTTAGATGAGGAGGTTTGAGAAGCTTAAAGGGATTTTTAAGGATTTTTTTTCTCGCTCTGCTTCTTGCCCCAGGTGAGCACTCAGTGGTAGTGAGCAGCAAGAGAAAACATGCTGTCTTTCAGTTTGCATATTTCTCAGGTTAATATAAGGATGGGGACATGGGAGATTTACAGTAGATCAATGCCATATGTGTGCTGATGTGAAACACTACAGACACACTGACACACACATGCAGCTTTGCACAAAGACAGATTGAGTAAAAGTGTGAGAGGGACAAATGAGGTCAAAAGGGAGACAGAGAAGCCCAAGGCTAAGGAGGTATGGCCTGCTGCCATGATGAGTAAATTACAAGGAACCAAATGTAACCAACAAGATCAACAAATAGCTTAGCAAACAAGACAGAAAGCCTAATCACTTTCAATTTAAAAAGGTCATGCATGTCTTTTTATGTTGTTTTTGTTTGTGAAGGTGTGTACTGTAAATGTACCTGACATCATCCTCCAGCGTGGTGAGGCGCTCCCTCAGCTTGCTGATCTGTGCGTCCCTTTGTCTCACCGTCTCAATCAGGTAGCTATAAGGCTGCTGCGTCTGCTGTAACAGCTGGTTGGCTGCCAACAACTGATGAACAACACACACATGTGCATACTGGAGCAGTTACAAAAACAATTACTTCTCTTACTCAATGTCAGGGTCAACTAAGGTTCCCTTTTTCCCTAGACTCAGGTCAACATTTCCACATGAGCTGTATGACTCCACAAACTGTAGAGAGTCGCGCATGATGCAACAAGAGCTGTCATCATAACGTTCATCATACTGAACATGACTTAGTAAAAGGGGTGATTCACCCTATAATCAAATTTCATATTTTTCCTCTTAGCTGTAGTGTTATTTATCGGTCTAAATTGTTTCGGTGCAAGTTGTGGCGTAGCGGTCTCTGCAGTGTCAAGTTCCTGCCCATACAACCATCCAAACAACAGCAAGCAGCGCTATTGTTCACATGCATACCTATTGCCACACTGCTTTCAATCATGACATCCAACCCCCTTCTTTAGTATAAAATAACTAATTAAAACCAAAGATTTCAGGAAAACAAAAACTTGAACAAACATCAGGGGAACAAGAATAACTTTAAATGACAGAAACCATCTTTGGGGAAAAAAATATTTGATATGTACTTTGATCTTTTAATTTTGGCACATGTGAGATGTTTTGGCTTCACTTCTGAGGAGCTGTAATGTTGTGCATTTTTATTAGACAGTTTATGCCACCAAACTAGATCCCCCAACCAAATCACCACACAGGAGGAAGCATGCATCTATTGTTGGTTCACCTAGCATCACTGAGCTGGCTAACGTTACTGCTCTGCTGAGGAGGATAATGTTTACATCTTGCGCTGTAATGAACACAAGTCTCTCATCCATACTTCCCGCAGTCTGCGCTGTGACTTTGGTTTTTGTGAGTTTGGTAGAGAGAAAATAGTTTCTACATGAAACTGCTCACAGCAGGGTCTGTGAGTTATCTTGAGTAACCAAGTCATGATTTCTGGGAAGTGGCATTGATTTTGAATTGAGCACCACAAGCCAAGTGCCATCTAGTTCAATTATACTGGAGAAAAGGCAGACATGTCTACAGGTTATGTCTCCAACACTCAGGAACTCACACCAAAACAATCTAGACTGATAAATAGCACAGCAGGTAAGAGGAAAAATATGTACTTTTGAATTTTGGGTGAACTGTCCCTTTAAAGAATACATCCACTTAAAATCTGGCTTCAAATGTGGTTGATATCATTAAACAGCAATTGTGTCTGGTATTTATGAATGGCTAAAGGAAAAAACCACAGCCAAGATTTCCTTATCTCTGATGTCATCAGGGCACACCTGAGTGCCCATAAATGTGAGTTTATGAAGTGCATCTAAGTTGTATCATTTTTATTAAAAGTAGTGAGATGAAGTAGAAATGCACTGAAATTCATAATCTTAACAACCTTCTGATGAAATCTTATATAAGAATCTGAACATACTGTGTGTATTACAATATTACTCAGTCAGTATCAAGCTTAAAATCTGCGGAACAAAAGATAAAGTTAAGTTGTTACACATTAAGCCACTTTTACAGCCAGTCAGTAGTGAGCAGGACTGGGTGGGAGGGTAAGGACAATAGTTACTGAGTCAGGGCATCTGTGTGGGTGGTTAAGTGGTTAACACCCTTTCTAGTGAATAAAAAGTATAATTTTTCACTCTCTGCTTTCATGCTTGATGAATAATGAGGCATTCCAGACGAGTGCCAGTCAGTCACACCTGACAGTTGAATGGCTGGCTTATTTAGTCTCAAACCTGCTTGCACAATCCCTCCTCTCATTGAGATTATAATACAGAGGAAGAAAAAACCAAGCACAGTCTTTGCCAGAGATGAGTTCTGTCATTTCAAACCTTACTGGTTGTTTTTTTAGAATCAGGGCATAAGAAGTAGACATGTGACTTCTTCTGCACACAGTCATGCATAGACAAAATACACACACCCTGAATGAAAGGCTAAGAGTTGCACACACATGCACATGAAGTGCCAAACACAACAAAAGCCTCAATGATTGGTGTGGCAAGTTTTTGGGAGAGTAAAGAGCGTGGCCGTCATGGTTTTTTGGCACTGTGTCCCACTGTGTCAACAAGTATGACAGGTACTAAGATGAACTTCTTGTTCTTCTCATTTAAGTTCTGAGGTGTCTGCTGTCGGCTCACAGACAACCTGTCATTTTCCTGGCACGGCTTTAAAAAGTGGATTTAGAGAATTGGCAGGACTATTGTCAACCTGAGACCAAAGTTTCAGAAAAAGAGGTAGAAGACACTGTCATTAAGGAATACTGATGTGTTTGATGATACATGTGACCGACCTCACAAGCTGCTGAATTCTTTTTTATGTTTGTTTTGCAGAGTCTGACTTTAAGAGAGCGATTAGATGTGCCCTCGCCATCGACTTTCACAGCAGAGTGTCGTGCGATGGTGTGAAGAGATAAATGGTGGATGATGAGAGAGAAGCTGCCGGTCTTGGCTCTGTGATAATGACTTGTTATGTCATCAGAGAGATGTAAAAACCAGCTGATATAAATCATTTGATAGAAGCTGTAGAATAACCATAATCTGAGTCACTGTAGGAGTTTTGTGATAGTGGGAAAACAAAATGTGTTGCGGGTGCTGACTTGCAGTGCTTTGAGTCTTTTTTTTTACATTAAATAAAACTAGGCAGGCTCACACCTGAATGCTATATGTGTGTTTACCTCTCCAGATATCTGTCCCGTTTGTGACTTGTGTCTCTCCAGCTCTCTCCTCAGTGATGTGTTCTGCCTCTCGAGCTGCAGCACCCTGCGGGCCAGGTGAACGCTGCGCGGCACACAAACAGTTTTGGAAATTCCAAAGACTGACAACACCAACAAGTCTACACTAGTGTGTACTTCCATGTTGTTTACCCAACAGTTAATGTAACCACAACAGTTGAGATCAATTTGAGGTTTTGGCTGCACATGCCTGCTTCAAATCAAAGATTGAGTGCGGAGTAAAATTGTTTTTAGTCTATCGCTTTCCAGAAAAAAACACATACAAAAACTAAAACCAAATGACAGCAGGCAAAAATCAAATATCTGCCAGCTCAAAAAATCAGTTTTAACCCATACTATGTTAGCATGCTCATTTTGCTTAGTGAATACAGAATATTAAAGAAAAAGCACACACAGTCACTGTTTGTTTAGCACCATCCCTAACGAGCTCTATCTTTGAAATATGAAGTGCGTCATGTGTTGTACCTCTGTTTTAGTCTTCTTTTGGCCGTCGTGGGAACATTTGCTCCATAACCATACGAGAACAAAACTCTCTCTGCCTCCTCTTCATTCTCAACTGGCAACAGACAGAAACACAAATACTGTCTATACATCTCCAGGACCGTTACGTTAACAATCAAGCCTGTAGTAAAATTCTGTTGTTTTAAAGATATTTGTATTTTCCTTAACTTCTGTTTAAACCACTGTCACGAGGCCATGTATTCCAGCTCCTTACTAACAATAATTACATATTTTCCATTTTTATTCCCCACATCTAAATCCGATATGATGCTATATTTTATATTACACATTCTCTGATGCGGCACCAAGGCATCGGAGAGAACCAGTGTGTGCTTGTTTGAGTTTTTATCGTTCTGACCTCACAGTAATGTGTGTCATGTAGTGAGTACAGTTCTTACTTTCAGCAGCCTGCATGGTGACTTGGTCCAACTCTTGCTCGAGCTTTTCGTACGTCTCCAGGCGAGACGCCTGCTCGGCATTCTGAGCTTGCAGCTCCGCCAGCCGCTTCTCTGATGACGTCTGCAGCCTGTAAAACTCCTGGGTCAGAAGCTGTGCGGCAGGAGAGGAGGAGAGGAAAGAGAGTAAACAAGAAGTTGGGGGAGATCGAGACCAAATGATGGAGATATTTTTGAAATTGTTCAAAAAATATCTCTCTGAGGAACAATGATAGTGTGAATGTCTGTCAGTGTAATAAAATTATGGATAATGGATTCACATCTTTCCTGATTGCCAAATAAGGGCTGTAACAAATGAATTTTTTTTTATCACTTTTAAACATTTTTTCTTTTTTTTAATAAATTCTTTTCTGGTAATTTGTATGATTAAAATGTGTTCATTTTATTCACACTTAAACTCAATAAAACTGTTATTCTGGAATTGTAAATGTGAAAATTATAGATGTGTACATTTACTAAAAAATGTTAAACAGCATTTACAATCCACCATTTCCCCACATTTACAAGCATAGACAAAAACATTCACAAAAAGAGAGTAGTGGAAGAAAAAAAGGAGGAAAAAAATCTAAACGAAATCTATATTTTTATCCCAAATATAGATTTAAACCTCACTATTATAAAGAACTCGAACAAAATCAAAGCTTAACAACAAACTGTGATGTTGAAACCTAAACCAGCTCCTCATTCACTGTTTTTAAAAAGAGAAAAGGACATGATCCTTTCTTGTTCCCTCCGTGATCATGTGCGATGCATCGCCTCACCATGCGTGTCCCTCTGCCGAGCAGGACAGGGTTAAACACAGGTGGAGAGGTGGACCTCGGCTAAGTGCATGCAGACATCAGGAACAATCTGCACTCAATTAACTTCTTGTATAAATGGGTGTGCTACAGTGAATAGAGATAAGAACGGAGCCACCGGACTGACATACAAAGACCGAAAAGATATTCCCGAGACTCGAACATTAATCTTTAAGTCCTGTGGACGACTTCTCCCTAAATGAACCGAGCAGTGATTTAATGATTTACGCATCTGCTGTGCATTTTTGGTTGCAATCATTGGTGTGATGTTACCAGCGTGTAAGCAATATCACTACTTTCTCATCTAATGTAAATGAAGAGTAATGTAGAACCTTGAGACTTTCACTCAAGGAAATTATTGCTCCTAAATCACCTTATTTGACTTATGTTCCTGTTCTTAGGTGTAGATTTAATCTATGTCTTTTATTTAGTATGTACACATTCATTTTATTATTGTCCGTTTTTATTCAATTTATTTTATTTTGTTTAGTATACTGCATATACATTTATTAAGTATATATACACTGATTTTATCTTTGTCCATTTTTATTTTATTTTATTTAGTATATATATATATATATATATATAATATATATATATATATATATATATATATATATATATATATATATATATATATATATATATATAAATATATATATATATACACATATATATACATTTATTTACTTAGTATTTATACATTTATTTAATCTTTGTGAATGTTTATTGAATTAATTAATTTATTTCATTTAATATATACACAGTTATTTATTAGTATACACACAGTTATTTTTGTGTAAATCTTTATTTCATTAATTTATTTATTTGATCTTATTTTTCCCTTCTCTTTTTAATATTCTTATTTTCAATTCTGTTCCAATCTCAAAATATAATATTTTATATCATTTGTTCTGCATCTGTGAATGCAATCTTATAAATGTTTCATATAACTGGAAATGAGCTTCAACACAACAATATACTATATGTATAATCTTATTTAGCTCAATAAAACTATCTGAAATGAACACCGGGCATTAAAATCCATTAATGGCATTTGCACCTATAGTCAGTGTTTGTTTATTATCAAACATGTATCTAAACTTCAGATTTAAGAGTCATGTTAACTGGCTGAAATCAAAACCACAAGAGGGAGATGCATGCAAAATTTAAGTGTGCGCTACGACTAGAAACTGTGTGGACTCCTGAAATGCCACAGGTAAAACATCTTCCCCCTTAAGTCTTCATGTTTCGAGTACCTCCAATTTCTTTTGCTGTTTCTCACACTCCACCTGGCACTGAGCCAGGGCCTTAGCCGTTTCGTCCTTAACCATCTGAGCGCGCTCAGCTTCGAAGGAGTGCAGCTTGGCCTGGTTAGACAGCTCTGCTACCCGGCTGTCGGTTCCCAGCTGGAGCTGCCGAAACCTGCATAGATGGGGACACATAGGTTGATCATAGGTGAATAGGTGCATTTTTAAACTGACAGATACAGAAGGTAAACTCAGCTCTGGGTCGCTGGTTGAACTCAGACGTGCCTGGTGGTTTCACACTAATGTTGCAACGTCTTCCTTCATATAGATACAATCGCACTTAGTGATAATTTGCAGAATAACATGTTTTTTTTAAGAATTGGCAAGGAAGTGACTATTTAGCGTGCAATTTTTTATGTTGAGGTATTTATGTTCAAAATTTTCTGCGGTACATAACAGCACTACACAAAGTCACCGAGCAGGAAAACAGGTCTTAAATCGTTTGGTGGCATTAGAGTATTTCTCAATGATGCTCGCAGCAATGTTTGGCCTTGTTTGATCTTTCACTTGAGAAACATGTTTTAACTTTAATATTCAGTAATTAAAGAAGAAGACAGAAAGAGGCAGTGTATTCTACAGTTTCGGTTTTCAGATGACACAATGCTGCATTGAGTCAAAGCCTTGTTAGATAAATGCATGTGGGTGGGACGGCTTTTACAAAACAGAAAGACAGTTAAAAGCAACTTGAAAAACGTTTTAATGTCCACGAGACCATAAAATGAAAATTGGTGGTTGATAATTTTGATAAAATGTTGATCAGTCTGAGAATTTTGTGCTTTGCTCTGTTTTGTATAATCTTAGATCGAGTATCATGTGGATTTTTACTGTTTGTAAAAAAAGAAAAAGGAAAGAAAAAAAGGGAAATTCAAGGAAATCACTTTATGCTCTGGGAAATCCTGATGGGCCTTTTTAATTACTTTTTAGACTTTTTTTATGGGCTAAAAAAATGTATTGATTCATTAAGAAAACAATCACCAGATTAACGGAAAGTGAAAATAATCATTTACTGCAGCCTGAACAGTAAAGGGCAATGGTTTTTGAGCCCAGTGCTCTTCCTCAGGCAGCTTCCAAGCACCAACACACAGACTCTATTAAACCACGGAGGTTGGTTGGATAATATTAATAACTCTCGATTACAGCTGACCTGATAGGATTTCATCATTCCATCGAGCGCAGGCCTGAAATGTGCGCTCGGGGTGACAGACATGTACACATGGTCAACATTTCATGCCTTCTTTTATTGATGGCGGCTGATATTTAGATGCAAAATGTTTTTGAAAAAAAGGTGTAATGAGCCATATTTTATCTCTCCACTTCCAAATGCCAAATTTAATGGCGATATTTACAGCTAAAGTGAGTATGAGCACCTGACTCTGGGGCTCCCTGAGGCAGTTTCATGTAGTGTATGTCTGCTAGAGAGGCGAAAACTGTCCTCAGCACACTGTGTTTTTGGACAAGTTGATTGCCGTAACTGGCCTGTTAGCCAGAATTCTGAAATAGAGCGCTGAGATTCAAGCTGCCTTCTATGCTACAATCATCTGACGCCATTTCAAGCTTGTCCGCCTCATTCTCTCTTTGCCCCAAAAATAGGGGCATGCGCGGGGTTAGGGGTTAAGGGCTTGTGGCTAGCATCTGTCGTTGCTGGCTTGCGATGCGACGCATAGAGGGAATGTGATCGCAGCAGAGAGAGAGAGAGAGAGTGCAAGAGGGAGTGAAGTGTGTGTGTGTGTATGGAAAGACCAACAGCTGGTGGTTTGGATCTAGAGAAATGACTGGTATGTAGTAGTAACTCAGGACAGGGACACCACTACTGCTGCTGCTGCTGTGTGCGTGCTGCTCTGTCTGTCTGTCTACTGCAGATATGATATTGAAAAACAAAGTGTAAAATAAAAAAGCTGCCTGAGCACTAAAACATGAGTGTAAATTGACATGTTTTGGAAACAAATTTTTCTATATGAGTCCTTTCAAAACTTAAAACATGTTTCTAAAATGTGTGACTAAAAAACACATAAATTATTCCGGGGTTCCTAAAACTTCAGGCAAGTGGGATTTAGCTCTTTGAAATTTAAGACCAATTTTACAGTAGCAAATATTGGAAAAAATAAAATAAATAAATAAAAAATAAAACATGTACCGACTTCAATTACTTAAAAGTTAGGGAGAATTTTATTTAACTTATTAAATTATACTTTATTTAAATATTTATTGTGACATAAAACATGACTCTGCTGATGTTAATGCAAGAAACATTGCATAAATTATTATTATTCAATTAAATTAACCATAATTTTGAGCATTTGCAATGCAATGTCAGGAAAAGAAATTGTTATAACCCTCCTCCAATGTCTAAGCAATTTTAAGACTTTTTCTTAATTTAAGAGATTTAAGACATTTTAATGTCAAGGCCTTATTTTCATATTAATGAATTCAATGCCTTTTTTTTAAAAATTTTTTTTTTTAGAATTTTTAAGGATCTGAAAGAGCACTGTATGCAGAGACAGACATGTATATATGCTGTAGGAATATTGCACAAAAACAGGATACAATATTCAGAAGGTTTACTGAAATACCTTTTGAAATAAAACAAAAATGCAGACTTAAAGTATGTGAGTGCGTGTGTGTGTGTGTGTGTGTGTGTGTGTGTGTGTGTGTGTGTGTGCAGCAGGGCTCACAATATATCTGTTGCAATTTCCATGCAAGATTTGAAACTTCCTCCAAGGCCATGACCCAGAGGCAACTTTCGAGACTATACTGAGATTGGCTTTGTTGCCTGGGGCAGAGATAGTGACCAGCAACTTGGATACAAATCTCTAAGAGGAGGTTTGGAAATGGGAAGTGACTTAAAAAGCAGCATTAAGTGAAAATGTTATGAAAATGTTATAAGATCAGAAAAAAAGCTATATCTTTGTCAAGAACAAGAAAAAAAATCTAAAGAAGCTATTTAAAATCATAAGCCACAGTGTAAGGAGAATTCCTCAGTATCTAAACAGTCATCACTGCTACACAGTATTCTGTATGCTACTTTGCTTTCAACATGCGCTGGAAGTATTTCACTCCCAAGAGGCAGGCAGTCCGGCCAGTGTCACCAGTTGCTATGAAACTGACCTCCAGTGACCTCTGACGTCCATGTGACCTTCTGACCCCACAGTTACAGCAAAGCTTTCATGTGATCTTCAGTAAGACACTGAACCACAGCCAACAGAGTCCTGCCGCTCCCACAACATGCGCTAATGACAGACTGCCGCTGGCTCACACATCAGCAACAGACCAACAACAAGCTCGCAGCTTTCAGGGAAATTCAGAGGAATTCAGTCTTAATATCAGCTTGTGATCAGTTACACTAGTTAAGCTTTGTTCACTCCCACGCACACAAAACACTAGAAAGACTGGGCGTGATGGCGTTCGCCGCCTCACATTTTAAATTTACACATTGTCAACAAAAAAAAAAAAGCTGTACTGACTTGTCCAAGCTTTCTTAGCAGTTTAGCAGTCGCCCTCAGGTGAGGTTGCTTAATATTTTCTGATATACGGCCTAATAAGAGTGCATCCAGGAAGTGGCCTACATTCAAGAGTAGCAGCTTTAATCAAGTGTTTTACTCATAAAAGGTTAACGGAGTTGTAGAACATGGCAATATTTGTGAAAATTATACATAATATCTCGATTATTTATTAAATAAAGTAGCCAAAAATGGCGAGTGCAACTTGGTCTCCAGGTTGCTGCTGAAGATTTGAAAAACGGTGAATACTGACAAGTGCAACAAGAGAATTTTATAATGTGAAAATGTTTTATATCAAATATATTTCTGTGTTACTTAAAATGCAGCTTTTATTGTAAAATATTTTTTTATTGTATTTCCCTGTTTTCCTTCTTGAAACCACATTAAAGGGTTAGTTCACCAAATTGCTGAGAAACCTGCTTTCTCCCTTCTGTCAACTGGTGTCTAGCTATGCATGTAGGACTGGATTTATTTATCTTAGTTTTCTGTTTTTTTGGTTGTTTTGCTTTCTGCCTTTCTCCCAAGATAAGGGAGTTGAAGAGACTTCATTACAAACAATCACAAATAATATACATGGCTAGATAACACCACAACTGTGTTTTTTGTTGTTTGTTGTAAACTGGATGAATCAGCCCTTTGAATGAAACTTAGTTCATATTTTAACACTGTATGATGTAAAGTGAATGGAAACCTGTATTAAATCTAAATGTGTGTGATGGCTGGTAAAACTCACTGTTCCAGTAGTTGGTCATATCTGGACTGAGTGTCTCTCTCTGCAGCCACAGCTCTGTCCCTCTCCAGCACTGCATTGTCTCTGGCCTCACGCAAGTTCCTGGTCAAATACACACACACACACACACACAGTACACAGTATCAGCATGGTCTGTTATGTCATTCGTAACTATAAAAAAACATTATTTCTTTTCAAGGTATGGTTGTATTTCCTTTTATTTTGATGCTAATGTGAAATATGTGTGGTGATAGCTCTTCCTCTTCCTTAATTTTTTTTTATGTGTGTGCAATGATTTGTTTTAATTAACAACAGCTCACATTATATTGTACAATTACAGTTCCAAAAATGTATCAGTTTCCATTTGTGCATTTGGAAGACAACAAAAAATGATAATATTGATAAAAACAAAAAGTGAGAAAAAAAATCTTTGAAACTTTGAAAAAGAAAAGATACACAAGGATACCTATCAAATAGTAGCGGTAATAAAATAGAATAAAATAAAATAATATATATATATATACAAACACATATGTATCTATATATAAAGGGGGGAAGAGAAAAAGAGGCAGAGGATAATTAAACATAGACATAAACAGCAAAAAATATTCTATTCTCTTATAAAATATATAAGAAGAACAGTTTAGATAGTGTGTTGACTTGTTCTGGCGTGTGAAAAAAAATCTCTTCATGAGAATGAAAATACAGCTTCCTGTAATAACATTAGAGGCTACATCTGCAGCTGATTAGTGAGAATAAACATGATGAAATTACTTTTAGATACACAATACCACTGTTGAGGTCTTGTCTGAAATTTGGTCAGGTTTATAATAATCTACCTCATAGTTTTTACAAACATCTATTCATACAGTTTCTTAAAGTCCCAGAACAAGTGGCGACCAAAGGCGGCTGTTGCATCACCTCACGCTGCCTGTATTTCAGCCAAAAAGTTGCACTGGAACAAACAGCAAAGGCTACTGCCAACGCTTAACTAGCATGTATGTTCTGCAACTCTCCATATCAGCAGGCGGTGGTAGTCATATTTCATGGACTGACGGCCAGCTGTCAGCTTGGTGTGTCAGGGCCCTAAGAGTTATGTAAGAAACGTCTCGTACCTGTTCTCCCTCTCATACATCTCCCTGGAGGTTCTCTGCAGGTTGTCTATCTCCTGACCAGTTTTCAGCCTGATGTTCTCCAACTCTTCCCTCAGCTTGGTCTCATACTCTGACTTATAGTGGTCTCTGTAGTGAGAAGACAACACCAAAATATGAATGCAGTTATCATTTTCCCACGATGGTTTCTTCATGTGAGCCAGGTCACCGGTAAAATGAACTTTAGGTTACTGTGACTGGCAAATGAAACCATCAGTGACAGTGTTTTGGCACAGCTTAGGTCTACAACATTATGTGGCTGCTGGTGGTGGTGTGAAACAGCAGAGCCTAACCTGGATGCTACATATTTCTCGTAGGCGTTCTCCCTCGCCTTCTTAGTGTCTTCTAATTGCACCTGGACCACAGAATCAAGAAGTGAGAGCATGTTAGAGGATTCCTTCATATTATCAAATGCCTGCTGTATTATTTGGGCCTCCAAGCTGATCAATATGGACCTGCAGCCTCTCTAGGCGATCCTCCTCGTGTGCACAACGCACACTGAGCTCCGTGTTCTGCCTGTGTAAATACTCCTTGTCCTTCTGCAGGAGAGTCACTGACTGCTGCAAAGTCGCCACCTGGAGGGGAAAAAGGAAAATGAAAAAATATTAAAGAACGCAGAACACAATAAGACATTTTAATGAAAGCTGAGTGTAAATTTAAAAAAATGTACTCTGTGTGTGTGTTTGTGTGTGTGAAGCACCTCTTTGCTGAGTGTGTTCCTTTCTCTGGTAACTGAAGTGTGAGTCAGGTCTAGTGTCTCAAATCTTCTCTTTAACTCCTTCAGTTCAGTGTCAATGTTGTCACGCTCACTAAAAATAAAGTGTAAAAGGTTAACACACACTTGAACTTGAAACTTAAATATGCTGAATTTTCTTTAAGACATTTGAAAGATTAACTTAAACCATTTTAACACCAATAAGGCCTTATTTCTAGATTAATTGACTCCATGTGTGGTGGTGCGGATTTTGTTTTTTTTCTTATGCATTTTTTCCAATGTCTGTTTCCTTCGAACTCCAGCGCCTCGGCCACACGCCGTCCAGCCCCTCACCACCCGTGCCGTAGTGTTGTAGCCATTGTACTCACAACTTGGGGAAACAGACTTGGAAAAGTGCAATGGAACAAATTCAAGTCGGGATTCCAAATCGGAAACTGGAGCAAATCCATGTAGACAGAGTTGGCTGAATTGACATCACAGCAGTACGGTGACACACAGAACTAGACGTTTGCCAATTTTTACTGTTAAGCAGCGTTTGTGTTGTGAAATATGCTTTAAAACCTTTGTAGCGGCATTTCCATTCTGCTGTTTAACAGAAGTCTTTGCGAGCATGTAGTAGCCTACTCACCTACATCACCTTCACACTACCTACATCAATGAAGCTGCATGTGACCAAATCAGAAGTTGGATAAACCGACATTATCGACGACCGACTTGCAATGGAACGCAGCATAAGCCACAGGTCCTTCAGTGCTGTAAGCCACACTGTTTCAGTCACACCGCAACAACTTCAGCTCCAGCCTCACTTCAGTCCGCCTGCTGCTTCCACCTGCAAAACTCTAACATAAACTCCTTTTCACCCCTTTCCCCTTGTCTTGTGGTCTTGCTCTTAGGTCCAGTTAAAAACCTCAGTAAACCCTTACACAAGGCTTTTTAAGGATCTGCAGGAACCTTTATGGTGTTCTGAAGTTTTCTTTTCATGATGAAAAAAAATCTAATCTTCATATATTTCCATGTACTGACCTTATCAATATCTGCTTGAGCTGATGCTCCCTAAAACATCAAATAATACTTAAGTAATGATATACACAACTTACAAAAACGTTGGTGCAAACTGACACCTGAGTCTCCTTTAAACACAAAGGCTTTGGGCTGTCTGTCTCTTTTCAGGCGCTGCTGCCTTCAAAGGACAGTCAATCAAAACTGACTTCAAATGGAGTCAAAAGCAGACTGCTGACCCTCCTCATGTCTTCAGAGGAATCTCGTCTCCAGTTCTGTCACACAAACACATACCGTTTGATGGCAGGGTAGTTTTCTCTGCGATAGTCGCCCTCTTGGATTTGCTGTTTGGTATCGGCCAGTTCGAGGGTCAATCTTTGGCTCCTCAGCTCCAGCTCAGTACGTATCCGTCGCTCCTCCTCGTAGCTCTGCGGATACACATACACAGAATAGACATTTACATTACATGGAGTACTTGTATTAACCCTTTGAAACCGTGAGTGACATCACTTTTTTTGTGCTGATTTCAGACGCTTTTCACAAATATTTAAAACTGTGAAGCCTGAGCAAATTGTTCCTCACCTTTTTTTTCTATATTTTTAAAAGAAATTGCACCAAAGTAAGAAATGTTCAACAAAAAGCAAGAAATTAGTGGATTTGGAAATTTCATCTTTTTTTAAAACTAGGGGAAAAAATCAATGGTAAAAAAAAGCTAGCTTATACAATTATAATTACACATTTGCCTTTGTCTTTTATAATTTCTTGCACATTTTTTAGTCGTTTCTCCCGTCATTGCTCGTTGCCTTCTTCCTATGTTTTGGAACGAAAACAACCCAATTAGCTCAAGTTTCAAAGGGTTAATATGCAACACACTGGATTTTTTCCTCATGGACACCCTACATTTTTCAGGAAGAATCCCTGTCTAGAAAATGTCCATAAGCATCCTGCTCCATGCTGTTTTAGCAGTATCATGCAGTTCATGCAGACTCTTTGACAGCAAATTTATGCAGCGAACATCACACCCTTTTCCTGGAGCCATCCTGAGCTGATGAGTAATTTACCTGCTGGATGTACTGAAGTGAATAAAGAAAGGCAAGCACCTGTTCAGTGACAATGTCTAGATAACCTGCAGCATTCACACAATGCTCATTTAGTCTCTAAGGGCCATTGTCATGTTATTGTCTTTTGCCACATCCTTACCTTGCCTTCAGCATGTTGCATCATTATCTCATCAACGTGTCATTTACACCTGCAGGGCGACTGCTGACTCGATCAGCTGGGTGGCTTATTTTTATTGTAAATTACTCCGCTCTGACTCTCAGCACTGCAGGCTGTGAAAATTACCATTTGGAGGATGCTGTAACTGACGTGTAGCATTAGCAGAAAAGGTTTTAGGCAGTTTAGACCGTCTCCCCCATCCAGTTTTAAAGTAATTGAACCTCTTGACCTTCTCTGCATTCCTTATGTCTACGCTTTCTAAATATGTGACTCAAAGCCTGGAGGAGTGAATGTTTGTTTAAAACGTGTTTGTTTTTGAGAGTTCAAAGAAAGAAAAGCAAAATGCAGCTGATTGGTATTCTGGTATTGTCGTATGTGTGCTCACAAACACAGGGAAAGGTTGCAAGCAGCTTTGTTGATATGCTGCACAAACATAAAAACACAAAATGGTGCAAAGAAAGTGTCGGCATGCGAGGAACTTTTACTTTGTAAAACCTCTGAGCTATTTTTATTTATTCATTTTTATTTAAATTCACATTCCTTATATTAAAAAAATAGCTGGGAACTTGCTGTATATGATGCTGAAGGTTTCTTTTTCATTTAAACTTTTGCTGAAGGCATTTAAGCATAGTTTTGTGTTGGAGTATTTTCCAAATTCTAAATATTGACAGATTTTCATTTTTATTGTAAATGCATATCAGTTCCAAATATCGGTTAATAGTATCATTAACTACAAATAATGTCCCTGAAAAACCAATATTAGTTGACCCCTGAGACAGTCACAAATAACGGTGATAAAACATGATGAATACAATAATGCATAAGTGAGATAAAATGATAAACGAGTTTCCTTTAACTCTAAATTATGTGAACTCATACAGAAAGATGAGAGTCGACACTTTATTTGTCATCGTAGATGTACAACAAAACTATCTATGCAGCACAGAGGTGTCGCACAAGCTGTGAATGTGTGCCGTACCTCCATCAGAGCCTTCATCTGGGTCCTGTGTGTATCCAGGTCTTCAGTCAAACTGCTTCTCTTTGTACTGAGCTCAGCCAGCTGAGCCCGCAGAGGAGTCACCGCCTCGTAGAAACGCATCTGAACACACAGCACAAAGGCGATCTCTTTGTCGTTATTGATCTACATATACATATATATATATATCACTCTCTCTCACAGAAAAGCTCCCTGATACTCACAGCTACATATTCCTGTATGGAGATTTTGTCCTCAGGGAGGTCACGGAGCTCCTGGTACTTGTCCTGAGAGATGTCCAGATCTCTGAGCGACCTCCGCAGCTCTCCAGCTTTCTCACACAGCTGCCGGTTCGTCTCCTCTAGCTGCTGCTGCCTGAGCAGGACGGTTTCCATCTCTTGCTTACGCAGAACCTGCTGCTTCCTGGTGATGACAATATCTGTTAGCACAGTTCTCATCTGTAAATGATGATGGGGTTCATAACACAGGTTGAGTTGTCCTGGTTAAAACACCTTTCAAGCTTCCACCATATATTCCTATCAGAGCTTTCACAACTTCTAGGTCGTCTGAATTGGCATAAAAGCAAAGAAACACATTTGCATCATATGCAGGATTCCTACAGCTTCATGCAAATTAAATTAGGACTTTTTTAAGACTTTTTTAATGCTACTCGGGATGAAATTTCAGACCAATTTTACAACAAAAACATGTAACATGATAAATGATCAATTACGGTGACACCGCAGCTTTCCTGCAGTGCATCTCACTGTCCATCGCCACCTTTATTCTTCCTCACCTGCTCTCCTCTTGAGTAAGTTTCAGCTGGCTGTCCAGTCTCAGAGCCAAAACTTGTTTCTGGTGTACAGCATCATTCAGCCTCTCTTCCAGCTCATCAATCTGACATATAAAACATAAGACATGAAAACAATCAAAGGAATATTACTGCAACAAAGACACCGCCTCTCCTGTGTTTGTCAAATACTGTAAAACTTCAAATATAAGTCGAGTCCCAATTAGATGCCAAGTCCCTTTTACTAGCCCGGTGTGGCTACACATTTTGACAAATAAAGGCCTGTCTCAATTAGAGGTCCGGTCCGGTTGTCATGCAGTTATTTTTTACAGAAGTTCTTTGGATGTATAAAACCGATTTGTTGGCTACCTGCTTGAGATAATGTTAATTAGCTGATTAGATCACACATACAAATATAAATGTTTAAACTTTTGGCAGTATAGTCATGTGACACACATGACTATTAAATTATTCAGCTCATTTTAACTGAAAACCCTGCACCAAAGATGACGGTATTATCGGCATAATAAACAAGAGAGACACAAAAAGGAGCTGAGTAGATGGAGGAGACTATTTTTTTAAACTATTTTTATATTCATAATTGTCATAATTATAGATTTTAAAATTATTTTACAGAATATTATAATTTAATCTTTTTTTCAGATCAGGTGTGGCTTTGTATTTTTTTTCAGTTAGGGCACATTTTATTTGTTTTGTGTGTGTGGTACCTTTCACAGATTTCTTGCTAAGTTCTGGGTCATTTCTTCTTTTTTTTGCTCATCACCTTCTGTCAATGTTTTTTTCGAGAAAAAAAGCCTATTTGCCCAGGTCTCAAAGGGTTAAATAATACATTTTAATATACTTCCTATCTTTTCTGGGCAAAAGTTTTAGGTGAAAGGAATTAAAAGCCCATCCCATGTAGACACCTGTCCAAAATATATGCCTATGCCTATTCAGTGGTTTAACTCTTTGAATCCTGGATCAATATCACCTGCTGCATTCACGCCCCTCCACAAGTACTTAAATGTTTGAAATCTGAGCAAACTGATTTTTTTTTTTTTTTTTTAAACATGGAAGAAAGGCAACGGGCAACTTAGCTAGAACTGTTTCACAAATTATAAGAAATTTTGGAAAAATTGTTCTTTAAAAAGCAGGGGGAAAATGACAACTATATTTATAGTTTATTAGTTATTATAGAATTCTTTAACAGTGTTATTATCACTACTGAAGCATTTTAAAATCATTTTATTGTTTGTTGTTTTTCTCTCTTTCTTCTTCTAATTTTAGGTAATTTTCTTATACGTTTCAATTACTAATTTTTTTTCCAATTTTGGGATATTTTCTTTTCAAGTTACTCATTACATTTTGTTTTTTTTTTTTTTTCAAATAAATAAAATAAAGCAAACAATAATAATTGAAGTTTTACGGTACAGACACATCCACATGTCCCCATAAACACTGTCCATCTGTCCTCCTCTACCTTGGACATGTGGTCAGCCTTCATGTTGTCTATGACGAGGTTTTTCTGAGAAAGCTCGATCTTCAGCAGCTGGATGTTGTGCAGCAGCTCCTTCCTCTCGATCAGCTGCCGGGTCACTTTCTGGGAGCCGTCCCGCTGCTCGTCCGAGGAGGAGATGTCCTCGGTGGTCGGGACGGTTGTCTCCAGGCTGATGTCCTCCGACTCCAGATCCAAGGAGCTGGAGACGTTGGCTGCTTTCGGCCTCATTTGTTGCTTCTTAGGAGGCATTTTGTATCGTTTTCGTTCCTCTTTGTTAGCTAGCAAGGTGAGTGAGACACTTAATGTGACAGATTAATGGAGATTAGGGTTAAAAGTGTTAACCTTTAACGGACATCGCGATATGTGACACTTAAACGCAGCGAGAATCGGAACAAATCCGGACCTAGCACCGGTCTAGCATAATCGTTTAAAACTAATGTACTCTTACTCAAAATAACAAGATACACGCTCAAATATGCTGTTAAAGTGACATCCCGGAGTTGGTTAAAGCATACGATGAGGTGTTTTTATTTTTAAGGGTCCCGCTTCGAGCCGTCTGCTAACCGCCAACGACTCACGGAGCTGA
The DNA here is from genome assembly GCF_008729295.1 of Plectropomus leopardus. Taxonomy (NCBI): domain Eukaryota; kingdom Metazoa; phylum Chordata; class Actinopteri; order Perciformes; family Serranidae; genus Plectropomus; species Plectropomus leopardus. The sequence continues at coordinate 10,588,089 of NC_056477.1, read as the reverse complement.
AGTTCGCTTCAGATTAGTAGCTTCCGCTTCAGCAGTTAAGGGGAGAGTTAAAGGAAAAGTAATTTACATTTCTTAACGACCAATTCTCCTACTGTGGTGAAAGCATGTAGTAAAGCCGCAATGTTGCCTGAAATGGTTTCAAAGAAGTGAAACCTTTGAAACCTTTATACTATATATACATATATACATATATACAGTATATATATATATATATATATATATATATTCCTTAGGGTTTTTTTTTGTTTGTTTTTCCAAATAAAGACCACATTAGACCAGGTCTACATCACATCACAAAAATGGGTCATATCTGGACTAGATTTCCCTTGAGATACTAAAGACTATTTAAAACTGTTTCTGTTTAAATGAATGCGAGGTCTCTCTCAATAACTAATATAGTTAGACAGGTCAGACTAAACTAGATTATCCCAGAAAGACTGAAAAAAAGAAAAAACACAATTTCAGATTTTTGAAACCTATAATTCTATTTGTGAAAATGCAATTAATATTTCACAGCTTTCTTTCCACATGTAGACCATATCAAAAACGAGTATACTTAGACAGGTCAGATCTGGACCAAATTATCCTAGAGAGGTTGAAGATTATTTAAAATACAGTTTCAGATTTGTGGAACCTATATATTATTTTTGAAAATAAAACAAAACACAGTGTTTTTCACATAGAGAATAAAGATTTCACAAATCTGAAATTGTCTTTTTAATAATATTTAGCCTCTCTGGGATAATTCAGTCCAGGTTTGACCTGTCTAAGTACAGTAGTTTTTGATGTGGACCTAGTTCAATGTGATCTACGTGTGGGGAAAAAAAGCAGTGAAATCTTCCCTTTTTTTGCATTTTCACAAATAGAATAAAGGTTTCACAAATTTCAAAGTGTGTTTCAGACAACGTTGAGGCTTTACTTCAAACGTCTAACATGCTTTCACCACAGTGCGAGGTGCAAAAATCCGGAAAAAGACACAAAAAACACTGTTAAACATTGTAAATTACTTTTCCCTTAATTATCCCCTTAACTGCTAAATAGAAAGCTACGAATCAGAAACTAACTTCAGTGTCGTCACTGGTTTGATTACGACGGTGTTGAGCGGCGTTAAGTGAAGCGCCCCCCGCGGTAATGAAGCTGCATTACAACCAACGCCCACCTGTCTGTAATATGTTGTAATGCACAGAGCATGCAGTACCGCCTCCTAAACACAGGTGGCGCTTTAACAATAAACTACATCTTATCCACCCTGCCAACCGTCCCTCTTCTGCCTTTCTCTGCTTTGTTTTCATGGAACAAGCCAGGTGGTCAACCAAAACTAAACACAGACTTGAAAATAGTTTTACATAAAAACCGTAAGATATCTACACATTTTAACGCATACTTTTATGTTAATTTCTGTAAATGTTTCTCAATTGAGATTAACAAACACAGTTGAAAGCGAACACCTGAAAGTCTTCATGTTATTAAAAACTCCGGGAAAGTATTGTCGGCCCCGGTGAGTTAGTTTACACATGGGCAGCTAGCTGCTAACTCCCTGCTTACCCTCAAATGCAAAGATAAAAACATCGGGATTCAACACTTTTGGGGGCTTTTATCGTCGTCATGCTGAAGTCTAAAACCTTCGTGAAGAAGAAACGGGCGGGTGGGGTGATGAAGATAGTGCGCGAGCATTATCTGAGAGATGATATTTGGTGCGGGAGTGAAGTTTGTTCTGCGTGCAAACAGGAGTCCACGGTGCTGCAGAGAGACGCGTGTATCGAGAGCAGCCTGTGCTCTTACCCACATTATGTGATCCCTGACACTAATGTGGTGCTGCATCAGGTAAATATAAAGCGAGTGTCACACTTCCCCTGAAAACCTAATTTCAATTGTGTATTTTATTTGTGACCATTTGATCAAACAGTCTAATGTAGTGATTTCCAGACAACTTGACATGTAACACAGCCCAGTTTGTGCCTCTCATGTATTGTGATAGCGTCGTATAGTATCATGTATGACACTGCAATAAAATATGGCTATATATAACTGAAGACATGAGATTTGTTTACGAATCAGTAGCACTTATTCTTGTGATTGTACTGTTAATGTTAATATGTTCTGTGTGTCTAAATGATTATAACAGTATACTGACAAGAGCAGTTGAGAAAGAGTTTGAGATTAATATGACAATATGATCTAAGATTAATAATAAGCACTTTGGGCTGTATTTATTGCATGAAATATTCTATACAAATGAAGTTTATCACTGTTATTGTTGTTATTATATGTGACATATGTGTGATAGTCATTCATGGCTTCTAGACAATCAAGGGCGTCACAGTGGGGGGAGAAGGGGGTCTGATTACCCAGGGCCCAATCGAAAGGCCTGGAATGAAAAGTTTGGTTTGCAGTTTTTCATTTCTGTACTTAGTGCCTTAGCTAAAGTAACTTGTCAGAATAAATCTGCAAGAAGGCCCCGTTCATCCCTTAATGGTGTAAAATGGATTAGTCTGCCTCTGCACTAGGTTTTGCCTCTAAATACAGCTAGCGCCGGGTGAGTGACTTCTTTTGCTGCTGGAGCACCATTGTCATGTCCTCCCCAAGAAAGTGAAATTATTGTTCTGAAAAAAAGAAAAGGGAAAGATAGCTGACTGTCTTTGTAATAAATAATTCCAAAAGTCTGTAAAAGAGACATGGACAAAGAGAGGAAGAGCAGGGGATCACAGAGACTTCTAAAGGCCCAGAATTTGGTGCAGTGCCCCTCATTACAATATCCTGTTGTTTTCCCACCTTTGCACCTGATTCTGGATAGCTCTCATTTTTCTTCAACTTTATGTTTACAATTTCTGTGTCCTCCAGATTGACGTGTTGGAAGATGTTATGATTCGTAACGTGATAATCCTTCAGACTGTGCTGCAGGAGGTTCGTCACCGCAGTGCACCAGTCTATAAACGCCTGAAGGACATCATACATGAGAAAGAGAAACACTTCTATACCTTTACCAACGAGCACCACAGGTACAAAAACACCACTGCATCACAACATCTTGATTGCAAAGTGGTAAAATTTTAAAAACATGTAAAAGGAATCAGTGACAAAGTATATTGGTAAGTTAAACACAAAGTTACTCATATTCACCTTCACACAGCGATCTCTTCATTAGACCTCCCTTATTATATGCATTTAAAAAACATGACATACGTTTTTGCCTGTTTGTCACCCTCACACATTAATACTTAGAAATGCTGTTTTTCCAGAGAGACTTTCATTGAACGTGAACCGGGGGAGAGCGCCAATGACCGCAACGACCGTGCAATCCGTGTGGCAGCGCAATGGTACAGCCAGCACCTGAAGACGTCCGACTCCGAAGCAGATGGACTCAAAGTGGTCCTCCTCACCAATGACCAAGGCAACAAGCAGAAGGCAGAGGAGAGCGGCCTGCTGGTGTTCAGATGTAAGAAATTGTGATAAGGGCACAGAAACTGTTTGCTTTAGATGAGTCTAAAAACACTCTGCATCTCAAAAACATGGCTCCTAAAAATGTTGTGGTGAATTCTACCACAAATTGTGCATTTAGGGTTTACAGTTATGAATCAGTCTCCAGTCATGTTTCAGAAACCACTGAAGGCGCCTCCTCTGAGCTCTGTTGCATACAAGCATGCTTATAGCATCAGCTGTATTTACCACTTTGTCATCAGCGTTTATTCACTTACATTCTCAGGTGAAGAGTACATCAAGAGTCTAATAGGGAACCCTGAGCTTGTGGATCGTCTGGCTTTGTCCAGTGATGACAAGGTATGTATAAATAAAAGCTATTTCCATATGTTGAATTTGTGCCTGTATTTTGTGTGTAGGTATCTGCTTCTTCTTTGTGCTTTTCTCCTTCCACTGATTTCTTTTTCTTCCCTCCGTCAGAATGAAATCACCAGCAGTAAGGTGTTATTCCCCGAGCACCTCCCTCTGTCCAGGATCCAAGCAGGAATTAAGAGTGGCACTTTCCTCCAGGGCACCTTCAGGGCAAGCAGGGACAACTACCTGGAGGCCACAGTCTTTGTCCAGGGAGAGGGGGAGGACAGCACAGAGGTGTGTGTGTGTGTGTGTGTGTGTGTGTGTGTGTGTGTGTGTGTGTGTGTGTGTGTGTGTGTGTGTGTGTGTGCGCACGTGCACATTTGTTTTAATTTTAATGTATTATGTAATTCTAATTAATCTATTTTAGTTTGTCTTTTAATTTAGTCTTTGTTTAATTCTATTATGAGTTCTAATAATTCTGTGTTTACTGCTAATATTCTTTGAAATGTATTTACTCTTATTGGTAGGGGTTGTTATTTTTATTTTTGTTTTGTAATTGTTTCTCTCTTGTTTATTTATTTTTTTAAGTCTGCCTTAAATTTTGTCAGGCCTTAGTTTGGCATTATTGTTTGGCTCTTATGTTTATGTTGCATCTGCAAGAAACTCTTGTTGCTTCTGCTTTGCCTTGTTTTCCAAGCACTTTTTAAACTCCGTTTTTAAAGGCGTTGCATAAAAAACATTATTATTATTATTATAAATTATTATTCAACATCTGGAAATTTAAGAATCTCCCAAACCTCATCTGAGAATTTGTCATGCTGTGTTGAGATGTATATTTCCAGTTGGAGGAATTAGGACAAGTTAACTGTCTGTCAGTAGTTGAGTGCATGCATACGTTTAAAGTTCTGCTCTGTCCCTCCGGCTTTCTTTCAGGTTCTCATCCAGGGTCTTCAGAACCTCAACAGGGCCGTGTACCAGGACGTGGTTGCCGTGCAGCTGTTGCCGCGTGATCAGTGGGTGGCGCCCTCCTCAGTCGTGCTGCAGGATGAAGGCTCAGCAAAGGATGATACTGAAGAAGAGGAGGAGAAAGCAGTATGTATGAGTTTGAAGAGTTTTCAGACTGGCTTTGTCTCTGCAAACATTTGGAGGACTTTTATGCCGTTTCCACTCTTGTGGTCGGAATAAAATTCAGAAGGAGGGACAGTATCTGAGTGATGTGCTACACAAAAAGCTTATACTTTTTAACTGTGCGATTGAATGACAACCACAAACTGTCCTTTTGTAGCTACAGTGAGTTAATGACCTCTTTGTTCTTATGTGTCTGAGCAGCTAAAAATATCAGCAGCTGAAGCAGCGAGGAAGCCCACAGGCAGAGTGGTGGGAATCATTAAAAGGAACTGGAGGCCGTTGTGTGGCATGCTTAACCCCTCCCAGATCAAAGAGGTAAGTCCAGCTGTTCTGTCATAACATCTGTCGTACAGGTTGGTCTTTTTTGTTTGTTTTTGTTGTTGCTTTGATATTGCTTGATTAAAAAATTTGAAGCTGTCCTCAAAATTGGTATGCACTTATATTTAAAAAAAAGCATTTTAAATAGGGTTTTTATTTACTTTAGTGTGAACAACAATCATGTTATTATCTGTAGGTGTACAACACCAAGAGGCCCCTGACAAATGTATAATTTTATAACAGCCAAAACAAATATTTAGCAGTTATAGCCATATTTTTGGATCATCAGTGAAACCAGCAATGCTGTGTGCCTCATCTTTGACTTACCTATTATCTGTCCAAAATTAAATTAGATTAAAATGAAGTAGGGAAATAAAATAAAATAAAAGAAATAAAAGAAAAGAAAAAATAAAATAAAGAAAAGAAAAGAAAAAATAAAATAAAATTTCAAAAAATAAATAAACAAAATAAAATTTCAAAAAATAAATAAACAAAATAAAATTTCAAAAAATAAATAAACAAAATAAAATTTCAAAAAATAAATTTAAGCTTGTAGCAGTCCAATAGAATCAGTAAACAAAAAGTTAACAATGTTCCATCAAGTCACCATCTTAACGAAGTCAGGTCTCAGAGGCCCCACATATCGTACCCGTTTCTCCCAGAGCTGTATAAAAATGTCCATCCTGAAGTGCAAAGAGAAAGTAACCTTTTCCATCATGAAAATCGCCACTGTCGCATTTATCCAGTAATTTATGGTCGAACCAACATGCATCATCCATCTTCTGGTCACACTTACATTTTTACTTACATTAATATAATATATTATATTAATGGCCTAGCACTCCCTTGTCTCTTACCCTCAGTACTGACTGTCTCTTTTCTTTCCTTTTTCTTACAGTCAACCCGACACCTTTTCACCCCAGCCGACCGCCGTATCCCTCGCATTCGCATTGAAACGCGCCAAGCATCCACACTGGCAGGCCAGAGGATCATGGTGGCCATCGACGGCTGGCCCCGACACTCCAGATATCCAAATGTGAGTTGGAACCTCTTAAGACTGTCACATCATCGAAACACAGATATCCTACGTCTCCACTAATCAAAGCTTAACAGGAATTTGAATTGTTTTGTTTATTTATATTAAGCTTCACTTCTCTAGCGTGACATGCAATAATATGTATGAATCACGAAATTTACTTCTTTGTCAGGGTCACTTTGTGCGCAGTCTGGGGAACGCAGGAGAGAAGGACACAGAGCAGGAGGTGCTGCTGCTGGAGCATGACGTCCCCCATCAGGCCTTCTCTCAGGCTGTGCTCAGTTTCCTTCCCAAGATGCCGTGGGCCATCACACCAGAGGTATGGACAGGAAATGAGATAAACTCAGCAATGTTCTAGTCTCAGTGTTGTTATCAGTGGGTCCCTCAGCTGATGATTTGAGAGCGTGTAAGTGTGTGTGTATGTAGTAACATGGATGTGTGTGGAGCAGGACATGGTGAGGAGGGAGGACCTGAGGCATCTGACCGTGTGCAGTGTGGATCCTCCGGGATGCACAGACATAGATGACGCCCTGCACTGCAGAGAGCTGGACAATGGCAACCTTGAGGTACACATACTGGACACACACATTCTAATTTAGTTAAATATTAGTGTTATATTTCATATGAGCTCACAGTGATTTTATTTGTTTGCCAGGTTGGCGTCCACATTGCTGATGTGAGCCACTTCATCAGACCTGGCAATGCTTTGGACAAAGAGGCTGCGAACCGTGGCACCACTGTCTACTTGTGTGGCAAAGTAAAAAAAAAAACACAAATACACACACACACACAGATGTTTTCACAATATCAGAATTTAAATGTCATATTTGGAAAAAAGTATGTAGTCGTTTAGTGTAACATAATAGACCATTTGACACTTTTGCCATGTGTTCAGCTATTTTATTTTATTTTCTACAGGTTTGCACAATCCATAATTATAGGCTGGATTGCAGTTTAATTATTATAATATATCTTTTTACGATTGCATACATGATTACATATCTAAATATTTACACTCTGAAAGTCCCAAATACATTTGTTGATAGTTTTGAATGTTTATAAAAATCAATATATAATAATATGTTTTCTTTGACCACTAAATATTGATTTTTAGAACCTGATTTTTTCATAAAAGGCTTTTTCTGACTCCAAAAAAACTAAAACGAAATGTCTGTGTCCATCAGAGGATAGATATGGTTCCTGAGCTGCTCAGCTCCAATCTTTGTTCTCTGCGCTCCAATGTGGAGAGGTGAGGACTCGAGATGCAAACACACACTAATACTCACATAACAATCATCATCAATGCTCTTTCTTTCCCCAAAACATTTCAGTGAACAAACAATGAAATTGTTTGTCTGAAATTCTTTATTCCAGGATGGCTTTCTCGTGTATTTGGGAGATGAACCACAACGCTGAAATTCTAAAGACCCGGTTCACGAAAAGTGTCATTAACTCCAAGGTAAAGTGCCAACACACGATGGATGACGACAGGAACTACTCAACATTTTAGTGGTGATGTTTCTGCAACTGATACACTACCACCATCTTGTTTTACAGGCGTCTTTGACCTACGCGGAGGCCCAAATGAGGATTGACGACACCACCAAGAATGATGACATCACCAAGAGCCTGCGAGGTCTCAATAAACTGGCCAAAATCCTCAAGAGGAAGAGGATAGAGAAAGGGTGAGGACTGGGAGATGGGAGTATTAGAGGCAGAAGACTCGATTTTCAAAATGTAGAATGGTACATTCATTCTGCTGTGGGCAGAACATGCTGTTATGAGTTTTATTGGTTTTTACTCACCTCAGAGAGGAAACATGCATCCAAGTTGACTGACAACTTAAACTACAAATCAAAAGCAGTGGGAAAAGCAATTTGGAGCAATGATGAAAGAATCAAGAATGCTGAATTTGGGCGATCTTAACTCTTATAACCATGATATATTGAAACTGGTTGGATTTAACATGAATTGTGTTTTATTTGATATCTCATAGGGCGTTGACACTGTCATCTTTAGAGGTCCGTTTTCACATAGACAGTGAAACCCACGACCCCATTGACCTCCAGACCAAAGAACTCATGTGAGTAACCTCAAAAATGGGGAATCCTGTTTGAAACACTTTACCTCATAAGAGCTCATTTTTATGCCCTTTCCAGTGTGGTATGCTGTGTTTTGGACAGATGTGAATAAACCCACCTCTTGGTTACTAGGGAGACAAACTCCATGGTCGAGGAGTTCATGTTGCTGGCCAATATTTCAGTTGCCCAGAAGATTTATGATGAATTTCCAGACTGTGCTATGCTGAGGAAACATCCGGCACCGCCTCCCTCTAACTACGACATCCTGCTAAAAGCTGGAAAGTCAAAGGTGAGGGGAGACAGAAAAATCACTCTGGTTTAGACTTTTCTATGCTTGTTTCTTGAGTTAATGGAATCAGTTTACCGTTTAAACCAGGCAACAGAGCCTTGACTCACTGCCCACGTCTCAGATTTGTTTAAACAGAAATGAATGAATATGGCAATTTAGTCTGCTTCAGGCTACATTTATTGTGACACTTTTATGCTTTTTAACAATATTTGTTCCTGTGGTCGAGTTCAAAGTCGCTGCAAACAGATAAGATGCTATACAGCCAACAGTACAACTTTATCAGAGCCTCAGTGATGTCTACTATAAATACATTTTAAAGTGTCAACACTTTTTTTTCCTTTTCTCTCCAGGAGGTGGAGATCCACACAGACTCGGCCAAGGCACTGGCTGACTCCCTTGACGTGGCCAGAGTGGACGGCTTCCCGTACTTTAACACGCTTCTGCGCATCTTGGCCACTCGCTGCATGATGCAGGCTGTCTATTTTTGTTCTGGCATGGACAGCGATTTCCACCACTACGGCCTCGCTTCACCCATTTATACACACTTCACATCACCTATTAGGAGGTAGGAAAACAGATATTCTTCACATGTTGACTGCACATGTTGGATCAGGCCTTTTATAACAAAGACGTGCACAGATGAGAAACAACCACAGAACAGTTCTTTGTCACGTCCTTGTGTCATTAATATTCTTCACTTTTTCTTCACTAAACCTCCTCCCCCTCCACCTTCTTCATCTGCTCTCCTGCACAGGTATGCAGATATTATAGTGCACCGACTGCTGGCAGTGGCCATAGGAGCAGACAGCACATACCCAGATTTGATGGACAAACAAAAGCAGTCGGCGCTTGCCAACAACCTCAACTACAGACACAAGATGGCCCAGTACGCACAGAGGGCGTCTGTGGCCTTCCACACACAGGTAACACATGTGGACAGTATCAAGATAAAGAGTCAGCACAACATCCTTTTATTAGCCCATCAATTTTTTAATTGAGTAAAACAGACCTCAAACCAGGAATACTCGACCTACTTTGCCCGGGGGTCACTCCCACTTATCGCTGCGATCCCTCGACTCGTGATAACTTTATGAAGTCACTGAAAACATTTTTATTTAGACAGGCTTTTTTTTAGAATGAATCATCCGTTATTATTATGTATTAACTTTTATATGTTTTATTCCTTGTTATCCATGTGTGTCTCTGCCCTCATGTGGCTTGTTGTTGCTGTGGTTTTACTTGTGTGTTACTGTGTTTTAGCTCTGTGCTGTTTATTTTGCTTTATTGTGTATCTGTTTTTTTAATGTAAAGCACTTTGTGATTTTTATCTGTGAAAGGTGATATATAATGTACTTTACTTGTTGTTTTCCGGATTTTAGGACGTTTGGGATATAGCTGGATCGTCACATGGCATTTTTAAAAAATAGATAATCTCTATTTTGATGCTTTTTATGCTCATTTTTTACATTCACAGTTCAAAAAATCCCAATGTGAATTAATTGATTTTCATCGTGAATTAGAAAACAGCATCCTATCATGAGCCAGATTTAAGCCATCTAAGTTGATGATCACAGCCTTACACCATACTGCTGGATTTACTGCAAATTCATGCTTTTAATACAAATGATCTCTTTCCAGTTGTTCTTCAAAAGCCGAGGCATACTGAACGAAGAGGGATTTGTTCTGTTTGTGAGGAAAAACGCAATCATCGTACTCATCCCAAAGTTCGGCCTGGAGGGAACCGTCTTCTTTGACGCCAAAGACAAGGCGGCCCCAAACCTTGTTTTTGATGAAGAGGTATGTTTGGTTGTTTTTTTTTACAGCTTCTTAGAGCAACACTGACACATTCAAACCAACAGAAGATGCTGTGCTTAAATGATCTCTCCTGTGTGTGTTTAGGGTCCCACTCTGAAAGTAGAGCAGCACACTTTCCACATATTTGACAAAGTGAAGGTCACCATCAGCCTGGACGCCTCCAATATTCAGCACCAGAAGATCCGCATGGCTCTGATTGACCCTGTGGTAAGGACTGACTAAACTGAACACAAGTTTCACTTAAATCTTCATCAACACGTACATGTGACACTGACGTGCCAGCTGCAACAAAATAACAAACCAAACAACAAAAAATAACAAAACAAAAACTGCTTGGGTGCAAATACATTTGTACATTCGTAAATGAAGTGTAACTGTTGATTATTGTTACACTCCAGTGTTGTCTTTTTGAGTCCTGCATATAATCCATTTTTTTCCCATTTTCTGTTCTGCTTCTTGTAGTCTTAGTATGTGTGTCAATTTTTGGCCACTGATCCTTCATTGGTGGTGTTTCCTTATTCCAGTTCCTAGTGATAGCTTTCTTGCTTTGCCACTAGCAGTATATTGATCAATTATCTATCACTGGAAATAACATTTTCTTTAGAGAATTTAAACAGATAAAGCACCAAACAATTGTTAGGAACCTCATATCCTAGTATGTTCTGTAACTCTTACACATCATTTCCCAAAATGCAATTATTTTTGACATATCCAAAAAAACATGAGAATTCATGAGTCTACATCAAAAGACCTGCACTCTTGCCAACACTGAACACGAGTTTCACTATTAAATGGCCAGTGGTTCACAATTATGGCCACTTTACATCATTAATTTCAGCCTGAGAGATTTTTCTTCTCCAGCCAAATTATTGAGGTTTGATTCAGGAAGTCCTAATAGAGGAATTTGTTCATTTCAACTCAAAAATACCAGCTTTTTGTACTTGTCATTATTTCAGATCCCTGGTGTGAGCGTTCCAGCCCCAGATGTTGAACCACAGACCAAGAAACCCAAACTGGACCGCTGATACACGAAGAAGTACAGTAAATCCCCCACACCACCAGCTGATCCCTGAAATCAATAACTTGTAAAATGATATAAAAGAACCAATTTGGACTCTTTATTACATCGACACAGATAAGTATATTTTGAGCAAAGGTGCCCATTTTAACACATTTACCACAGTGAAGCTACGTTTCAGCCTTACAAGCATCACTATGCTCTTTTTTATATGTGAAATACTCATTAACACGTAAGTCATATACACAGTTTAACAGTGTAGTAGGCGACTCAGTCATTAAAGTGTTGTTTTTGTACTTAATTGTTTCTGTGGGTTTTTTAGGGCCATCATAATTCTGAAAGGTATACTAAACAGTATCGCCCACTCCAGCTGTGTCCACTTCGTATTTATCCTCGCTATATTTGAGCTGTTTTTGTGATTTTCGGATCTGGCCACTACGGCTGGCACATTCTGTCCAGGAACACGGTAAAATAAGATTTAGGAAAATCCAGCTAGCTTTCAGTCCCTGTAGTTAAATAAACCACCACCGCTTCTGTAGTGGGTTGTAAGTAATGATAAGTTGGATTAGATTTATTTTTTTATTTTGGTGGGGAGGTGGGGGGTTGTTTGTTTATTTAGGAAAATTCTGCACAGTATACTAATCTGTTAAAGTACTTAGACAGAAAATGGTTCACAAATACTGACAGCAATAACTTTTTTTAAATTAATATAAAAAACACATCTTATCACATCTGCTCAAAGTATTCCTCATTAGCCTTTCTAAATTAATATCCAGTTATTTTGAAAAAAAAAAAAAAATATAGAACAGCTATTTAAATCCTTTGAAAAGAACTATGAACCAAAATTTTGAGAACTGTCAAAATGCAGTTACATGGAGTGATAGTCAAAATTAATTATTTGAAGCAGACCCTAAAATATAAGTCTTATTTCTGGACCAAAACACATACAATGAATTGTAGAAAAAAAGGACAATAATAAAAATAAACACTACTTTCTCAAACCACACAAGGAATTCAAGTTAATTTAATGTGACAACGATCCAGCCCATGCTTTAAGTATGTAAAAGAAAAAAAAGGCTCAATCAGCTTTTGATTTGCTAGTGGCATTATTCAGTGCATCTTATTCAGGAATAAATATTCTGACAATCCAAATAATATCCACAAGTAACCTGAATTTTAACAATTCTTCAATAAAAGAAAAAGCTTTCATCATATGAAAACATGATAAACTGTTTTATAAAAAGATAAATACAGTACAAATCAAATGTCATCTGAAAGTGAGGACCTATCAAGTCCATCAGATTAGCACCAAATAAAAACTGAAATGACATCAGCATCAATACAGCATTCAAGGAGGTTACTGTTGTGCAAGTTTGACACAGAACTGACATTTTTTTTCCTTCCCCCTTATTACATCAGTTTATACTGGGCCAAAAAAGAACTGTTGACTTATAATTACAGCTTTTCAGTGTCTTACAGTGGGATTTAGATCTTCTCCCTTCTAACCTGTTTTTAAACATACTATAGCAGAGCTTCTGCTTTCAGTCTGACAACTTGAACTTTAAAAAGAACTAATAACCACTTGTGAAAAGACCCTCAGTTCATACTGCATTAAACAGTTGACCCCATTCACCCTAAACAAATTACTGCAACATAAATGCTCCAAAACATAGTGTAAACTTTGTTGTATTTGATTGCAAAATAATCATCATAAGCTTCCACTGAATGAGGTGTCCCTTTAAATGCATCAATCAGATGGCTCAGTGGTGAGGATAAAACACCTGTAAAAAAAAAAAAGAAAAGTACTTTGGTGAGAAGAAAAGAAAAAAGTAACTAAAAGACACAAATAAAACCTCGTAGCATGCACAATACTGTTAGTGAAGTCTGCACGATACTTTCAGTAATGCATTTTAAACTATAAGAAACTATAAGAATCCAGAAGCCTGTGTTTGTTTGTAAAAGGTTAACTTAAGGCTTATGTATTGTAACTTTACGTATAAAAATAGATATGTCTATTTAAAATGTTGCCAACAGTCCCTGCCCACACACTTGCATACTTCCTTTACATTGGCATGGATACATCCACTAGAGGTCACTAGTTTCCTTTATAATCACTTCACTTTTCCTTTGCTACCATCCAATTTATGTTACACAATTTATGGTGGCACTGCTATGTTTCGTCCGTATCCTCACGCCAATACAGGCGACAAGAACAAAGAGAATGGACAGAAGGCTCTTCCTGTGTCCGTATCTAACATTGAGCATTAGTGAGCCTTGAACTCACCTTTACTTTAGTGTGTCGACTAAGTTGAAGAGGTTCTTCTGCCAGGTTTGAACTGAAGGACTCTTTACTGTGACAGTCTGAGCCGAGGCCATCTATAAGACTGGCAGTGCCTGCCGAGGTAGTGTTGTACCCGCTGTCCACCTGAACACGGAAAAAGCCATTGCAAATATTCAGTTAGACAAACATCGATATAAAATAACAGATGAGAATCAGTCCATACAGGAGTAAGTTAGAACAAAGTAGCTCTTAATTCTGTCTGGATGAACTTGCTCACACAAACCTGCATGCTGGAATCGTAACGTATGCTGCTTCCTTCTGCCAGAAGAGACACAAACATCTGAGAGCTTTCTGTAACCGACACATTGCCCATACGAGAGCTGGTCAGCTGTCCAGAAAGCCCTCCGCTTTCTTCCTCTTCATCCTCCAGCTGCCCTTCTATCTCCGTCTCCTTGCCTTCCTCCATTTTCACAGGTTCCATAGGTTCCAGGCTAACTCTCTTTGTGTCAGCGGGGTGGGCGTCACGGACCAGGGGCGACGATGGATCTAGCTCCATAGCAGGGAGAGAAGAGGAGGAGGAGGAGGGGGAGGAGAAGGAGATTTGGTCCTCAGCCTCCGGATTGTCTTGCAGCTTAGGGTTGAGGATTGGGGAGATGAGGGGAGGGGAGGCCCAGCAGCGGACTCTAGGTCGGGGCTTGGGTCTGGCGTTGTGCTGCGGCTCGTTGTAGCAGTGGTGCTGGTGTGGGGAGCAGCTACGTATAGGCGAGCAACCCTCCACAAATGGGCTCTCGTTGCAGGTAGTGCCATCTATGTCCAGGGGAGCGCCGTGTGGAGTCAAATTGCTCTGCTGTCTCCTCTCAGCTAAAGAAAGATTCGGACAGAAGAAACTTTAGTTGACATCATCCCAATGTCGTTTTTAAAAGTATCTTGTGTCGTAAAAACCCTATCATGAAAACATTTTTTTCTGCTTTTCACATTTTGGTGATTAGTTACAAAACAAACAGTGTACCTGAACATATGGGTGTGCGTGCTGCATGTGCAAGAATAGGAGAAATTGTGGGGGAGATGAGGCCAGCGGGAGACGACCTGTCAGGGAAAAGAGGACTGGTGATGCTGCCCAGGCTGCAGTCCCGGAAGCAGCCGTGCTGGATGGGACTGGATGAGAACTGACCCTGTAGTTAAGACAAGTGACAGTAGTATATTTAACAATAACTAAATTTTTTTTAAAATAATACAATAAATATTTAAAAAACAGTGTAACTTGATTGTAACTTCTTGATAAAAATCATTTTCAGAAAAAATGTTAATTGTGAAGTAAATGCATATGAGCAGGACCAAAATCTGCAGTACTCTCAAGCTGCCAAGATCAGTCAATGACCAGAAGATGGATAATCAAAATAAATACAATTTGCATCCCTCCACTCGACTCACCGTAGAGGGAGTCGGAGCCGACACACCACAGGACAAAGGTGAGGAAAAGATCGATGATAAAGCGTCTCCCTCTGAACCTGCTGCCCCTCCCACAGCTCCCTCTCCTCGGTCTAGAGAAAGCCTCTCCTGCCTGGTGTGGCTTCTCTCTGGACTTGGCGGACTGGAGCTGTCAGAGCCGCTGTAAGAGCCCCTGCCATCGAGGAAGAGTTTTCGTCTTAAGGAGGAGGAACTGAGACTCTCCTGCACAGCATCACATGGTTCGTCATAGCGGTAATAATCCCCTGTGGAGAGGGAAAAAACAGACAAACATGATGACCTGATGTTTAACACAAAGTCATAAGTGATTTTATTGTGCTGGCATTTATTGGAGGCTTACCTAGTATTTTCTCCAAATCAAAAGCCAAAGGTAACGAAAGAGTTGTCTGACAAGCAACTGTATGAGAAACATAATGTAGAGAGATGAAAAACAAGTTAGTAAATGAAGAAGGAAAAGAGAGGAAAGTTATTTCAAACCCTCTCAAAGAAGACACAAACCTGAGACTTTTTCTGGCTCCTCTGCAATCACTGAAGACTTAAAACCTACAAGTGCAAAGACACAATATTGTAACACAAACATTAAAAGTTTAATGTACAAAACAACAATACAACATGAAATGTATGACAATAAGACTTTTACAAATGAAAAATGAATAGAAACAATAACATGACTTACTTTTTGTATAAACCTGAGGGCCTTTACGGGTGTCTGGTGCTGCCCAGGGCGAGGGCACGATGGCTCCTTTGGTGAAAAACTTTATTGGGGGACAGACAAAGGACATAATTACAAAATTAATCAATAAATCTTCAATTAATGGACTTCTCTGTCGCGGTCAACCAATATTGGTTTTTCAGGGCCGACACCGATTATTTAGTTAATGAGACCAATAACTGATACTTGGAACCAATATGCATTTACAATAAAAACAAAACATCTCTGTCAATACTTAAAATTTGGAATATAACAAACTCCAATACAAAACTTTTTTAAAATGCCTTTGGCAAATGTTTAACATCATTTACAGCAATTTCCTTGCAACTTTTTTTTTAATAAAGTTAAATGAAAATGTAATAAAAAACAAATAGATAAAAATAGCTCCCAGAGGCTTTGATGCTGACACTTTCTTTGCACTTTTTAATTAATTAATTTGATCACCAATCATTCAAATAAAATGCTAAATATCGTCCAGGCTGATAATCTGTTGACCCTTACTTCTCCGTCACTAAAGACTATGATTATTTTTGAATAGCGTACCTGCTCAATTGCATTCTGACGCTTTTCCTCAATGTCAGAGTCCATCCTAGATGTTTGGTAGAAGAAAAAAAAAGCCACTTTAAATTCTCCACCATCTTCAATTTGTTCTCCACATGTAACACATTGAGATATTACTTTATCACATACCTTGTCTGACTGAGGTAGAAGGACTGTCGCTGGATTTCCTCTGGGTCTATGTGCACTGGGAGAAGACTGGCCATTTCATCAATAGACCAGTTGAACTTGGGTGGAGTCTGAGTGAGGCAAATGAAGAAGTGAGTAAAAGACTGCATATTAGCAGAGCAGAAATATTGGACAAAACACAGCATTTAGATATTTGCAGGAAGAGATGTGTGTCTGTGCCACATGGTTTGTAGGTCTAAAGTATTTTAGGTGTGTTCAGACTTACAGCTTTACAAGGCTTGGACTTGAAGACAGATGGGCTTGGCACCAGAGGTTCATGGAGGTGGTGGTAGTCATTGGGACTTTCAAAGGGGTTTCTGATGGATGGCCTGCCTGGAGTCTCTGGAGTGATCTGTAGCTCAATGTGGTCCCCCATTTTACCTAAAAAATCCAGTCAGTATCAGAAAAAAAAATGATATTTCAGACATAGTTACTCAAACAACAGTCTCTTTTTCGTTGTAAAGTAGGTCAGATGTTTAGTTTGGTAGGTTAGCTGTTACTTTCTCTGTTTCTATAGCGTTAACAAGCCTTCGAACCAGCTAATGTGGAAGAAATTTGGTCACAGCGTTTCCTCCTTGCCTCTTCAATAACACACCACTTTTACGTAAAAACATAAAAGTACGTTTAAATATTGCACATATAATGTTCTGGCGTTGGTACTTACGACTGTTAATGAGCCAGGACTTTGGGCAAACAGCTAAAAACAACCTTCATTGAAGAGTCGGCAAACAATCAGCAGCTACAGTGTTCAAACGTTTATTTCAATTTCGCCTACACGGCCCGCCAGCCAATAGGAACGCCGCAGGAAGTCCTCGGGAACCAATCAATGAAGGAACGACGTCACTTCCTTCTACGGTTTCGTTCGCGAGCTTAGCACTCGGTGTAGCTAACTAGCTGCTAATATTGTCCCTTATTGAACGCGTTTTTGTTGTCTTTGCAGTCGTATCTAACATGAAAACGAAACTTTTAACATCTGACTGAACTGTTTTAAAAAACTTTGTATTGCATCCCGTCAGAGATCTCTTCAAGTGTTTTTGTTAGCCGTCTGCTAGCAGGCTGCGGCTAACTCTATCCACAGTACACTATGGCAAGTGCAGCAAATGCTAACCTAAATGCAGTCCGCGAGACGATGGACGGTAAATATTTATTTTATTTTTACACATGCAGCAGATTCTGTGTTTGAAAATTTTTAGATGTAGTTGCTAATGTTTTTTTCTAACCCTTAACTTCTTTGTAATTGTATTGCGGTGCAATAATTCTCAGAAACACTGTCTTAACTCTACAATAATTGGTGTAATAATTCAACTACACCAATACTCTGTAAATACTCAACTGTGCAATAGTCTTCCCACTCCTGAATGTATATTTAAGATATGTTGCACGTATTATTTCTTATTCTTGCTTATGTATATAATGTGTCGTACATTGTAGCATTATACGTGTATTTTTATATCTATAACTTTGCATACTAGTTTTATACATTTGATTGTAGCACAAGTCAAATATTTATATATTTCTGCTTACTAGTCGTATTTATATTTTTTTAAAGTTACATGCTGGTGTTTATATTGTAGCACATTGCACACATTGTATTTTTATATTTTTACATCATGCTTCTTATTTCTGCTTTACATCAGAGGGACTGTAATGAACCACCGTTCCCCCCTGGGATCATCAATGAAGTATTTTTGATTCCCTGATCGATATCTTTGCACATACTGAACTAAATTGTACAGCTCTCTCATTTTAAGATAGTTAAATTGTGCATATATGATCCACTATTTCATGGTTATTTAATTTTTACCTTCTCTGTATTGGTGTTGCTGACTTTTGCACTACTTTGCCTTTATTTCAATTTAATCTTAAAATGTTTATTGTATACACTAAACACCCAGGCAAATTCCTTGAAAGTTAAAATCTACTGTTACTTGTCAGTAAACCATATTCTGATTCTGATAAGTGCATTGTGCAGAAGTCAGTTTTTGTCTTGTTGTCACTAGAATATTTATCCTAACTAGAGTAACTTTTCATTCTCTTTCTCCAACAGTGCTGCTGGAGATCTCGAGGTTGCTGAACACAGGTTTGGACATGGAGTCTCTGTCCATATGTGTGAGACTGTGTGAGCAGGGCATCAACCCAGAAGCTTTGTCTGCAGTCATCAAAGAACTGCGAAAAGCTTCTGAAACCCTCAAGGTACAGAAACAGAGCAATAACTGCCAAAGTGAAAATACCAGATGTAAACGTAGTGTCTTGATAATTCTTAAACTCTTAAACCACAAACAGTGAAATTAACAAACTTAATTTCCAATCATTGAACAGGAAGAAAAGCAAAAATCCTCACGTTAGAATCTGTAGCCAGTGTGTAGTGTGTTTGGCATTTTTATTGGATTACTCACTTACAACCTATAGATAATTGAAATTATCATACATTTTCTGTTGATCTGCTAATTAATGAATTCACCAATAGTTTTAACTCTTATTCAGATGTTTAGTTGAGGCCAATAGGCAGAGCAGCTTTATTTGTATAGCACATATCATACAACAGGGCAAAACAAATAAAACAGCCTATACCAGCGCTGAAAATAAGTTGAACTACCTGCCGCTGCTGTCTGCATCGTGGTTTGGTATCACAGCCATGACATGAAATGTAAAACTTTTAACAAAGCGATAAGATATGAATGTTTCCGGTGAGATGGTACAGGTTTGGGTGATGTCTTCAGACATTCAGCCATGCCGCCAACATTGAGGGATCTCTGGGTGTATTATGCCATGGCGAACATTAAGAAATGTTTCATATTTATTAGCACAAACGTTTCACAGCAATCCTGGATTTTTATGCACAGATATGATGAGGTATTTTGATTTGAAGGTATTTAGTCAAATAGCCAAGAAAGATGTCTCGTTATTATATCCATACAAAGTCTGTTGATTTTCCAGAAAACTTACCGTAACCTAATATAAATCACACAAGTTAAAGCAGTCAAAACATCTCCCTCTCCTAACATACCATACTGCTTGAGTTTTGTTCTTTTTGCACTGTTGAATTTTGCCACCTCTCATGTCACCATCTGAGAATTTTTTTCATGAGCACATGCACTCGTGAATCACCATATCTGTTTTTCTGCTAAACAAGATGGCAAGATAATACTTGTAAAATGGGACTTAGATCTTCTGAGTGACTGCATCATGACGGAAATATTTCTGTCTCCATTGAAAAGAACTGGTAATCGGAAAATATCTTAACATCCAGGCAAGAGAGGGAGTTGTCATCACAGAGAGCCAGGAAAAAGTGAAATATGCATAATGTGATTTCCTAGCATTTGTTTTGGTGTAACTTTTGTGTTTTTCCACATATATCAAACTGTCAGCCATCATTTCCCTCCCATTTCTCTTCTCTCAGTTTTGCAAACAAATGTATCCTGTGCACAGTTGTAGTTTGTCGATAAAGCAGGTGTTACTCGATTAAAAAAATAAGACGGTAAAGTGATCATTTACCATAAAGCTTCAAATAAAAGCCAAGTCCCAATTAAACGCTCAGTCCCCTTCACTAGCTGGGTGTGACAACACATTTTGACAAATACAGGCCTGTCTCAATTACAGGCCTGGTCCGGTTGCCATGCAGTTCATTTTTATAGAAGTTCTTTGGATGTAGAAAGCCGGGTTGTTGGCTACCTGCTGGAGATAACCTCAGTTAGCTGCTTAGATCATGCATACAATGTGTATATATGTTTAAACTCGATATAGGTAGGCAACCCACATGTACAAGATTCTGTAAAATTCAATAATTCAGTTAATGTTACTGAAACCATGAACACCAAAGAAAACAGTATTATCCTCATAGGAAACAAAAGAGACGCAAAAAGCAATAAGTAGATCCAGAAGACTATTTTCAGAAAAAGGTGAGGATAAATGTTCAGTGAACTATATTTATAATTATATATTTAACATTATTTTACAGAGTTATTATAACTTTTAGGCTTTGTTTTTCAGGTAATTTCTTGTTGTTTTTTTGGCAAATTCTCAGGTCATTTTCATGTACTTTTCACAGATTTCTTGTTAACCTCTGGGTCATATCTTTTGCTGCTCATTAGCTTCTTCCTACATTTTTCAATAAAATAAAGCCAATTTGCTCAGGTCTCAAATGGTTAAATAAGTAGTTTGATTGTATTTCCATCTTCTCTGAGCCACAGTTTTGTGCCAAAGGAATTAAAAGCCTGTCCCATTTAGACGCCTGTCCCAAATCAAAGCATGTTAAGTTTATCGATTTATAGACCAGGCTATTACATAAAGTTTTACAGTAATTAATCATGATGATTTATTAGTACTACTTAATATTTATTTTTTCTTTCAGGCCTCTGAAAACTGCACTAACTGAAGTTGCAGCCTGATCTACTCAGTTTGAACTGTAATGGTATGATGCCCTGTTCCTGGATCTGTACCTACGATGGGCTCTCCAGCCAGTCGGACTTGTCGTGTGTCGGCACTCTGTCCTTTGCGTGTCCTTGGTGACTGACTGCTCCCGTTTTGTGCTTTGACTTGTGTCTCAAGTTTTTGTGTGGAGCTTTCAACCTCAGTCCTCTTCCTGAACACAAGTTGTCTCCCAACACAAGGTCATGCTGCTTCAGATTTGCTTGCAAGATCTCCTACAGCCACTTCTAGGTTCACAGTGGTAATCGCATTGACATCCTGCCTTAATTTGAGAGCATACTTCTTATTTCTGATAGTCTGCTTGTGTTGCACTCTTCATGAGGAAATGTTTTTTTTATGATGTTTAGAAACATCTCATTTGTCATGAATTGTTTTTAATTTTGTGTAATGCATTTTTCAACTTAATCCTTTCGCCATTTCCATTATCCGTCTATGATGGAACAAAAATTAAAATGTTACAAGCAACGACCACAAGGTGGTGTTGTGTCATTCTTAACCGAGGTATAGGTCCTTAATGGTGTCACGCTCAAACTGCAAGTTTCATACTGCATAGTTTTCCTTTTTCAAGAGCAACTGAATGCCGTTATTTTATCGTTTCTATTTAAATCACATTTTTCCTTTTTTTAATTAATCGTGACGTTGCTGTCTTTTTGATCCCATTGTAGAACAAAAAGCATTTTTCCGAAGTGATGTAATTCTTACAGGCTTTCAAATAGGACCTGGCATTTTTCAGAGGGATTTTACAAAGGAAATGATCTTTCCTGTCACACTAGGTGAAAGGGACAAAGATACAAACACAAACTGTGCAGGGGTGATCACATCAACATGTACAAAAGACACAAACAAGGGTCATTCTTTACAGCAGGATGTCCTGTTCAACTGAAATCTTACACCTCCCCTTTATGTCCATTCTCTATCTACAAAAAAAGTATTTGCGATTTATTGCAAACTTGACAAAAAAGCCCTCTTTGATCAACCAGAAACGAAGCCCCCTACATCATGTCTAACCACACAGAGCATTGTTTTGTTTCTCCACCGTCTGTGAAATAGCTCTATTCATCTTCGAGACGAGGGAAAATGCTGAGAGCACAGAACATTCCTCCACAGGCCAATATACAGGCTAGACGCGACCTCTCATCCGAAAGGGCTTGAATCAGTATCTTTTTGAATGTGTGTGTGTCCCTCTGTGTGTGTGAGAGAGTTTAGGTGTTCCTGCAGCGCTGTAGATGTCTACAAATGAGTAGCCCCCTAAGCCATCTGACAGTCACGCCTCACCCCTCACAGGCACACCACAGAGAAAGGCAGCGAGCGAGCAGGAGAGTGTGTGTGTGTAAGCATTTCTGTCTTTTTCTGCTTTGTCTCGCCATCTTGACTGACGGGCTGTGAGTCTAAATCTCTGTACCGCCGCTTTGATCTCTTAACACAGTATCTCTCTGTTCCTCAATACCAGCATCGTGTTAGCCAAGTATGAGAGGCATACAGATACGGCGCAGTGGCTCTCCTTGATAGCTCGTGAGCCCGAACAACCCCTGGCCTCCGTGGGGGGTGAGCTGCAGGAGATGTTGACGGAGGGGAGACCCACATTGAGAATCCTTTCCTTTCACAAAGAGTTATGCACGGCTTGATTGGCTACTGTGGGCGTGGGATTCAGGATGCATTGCTCCCCGTTTGATGTGTTTGAAGGGTTTCTCCTGATCTTAGCCGGCTACTTTGATCTCTATAAAACAAAATATTCTCAAATCCCATAGTCCTGACTGAGAGATTAGCGTCCATATATGCATAAACATCTAAGAGGTGTTCAACTAGGCCACTGGTCAGGTCACATGACTGTATAAACTTAAGCAGGTCCACGCATCTGAACTTCTGAGGGTGTTTATGTTTGTACGTCTGATAATTACCCCGGCTGAGGATTATTTTTCTGATAAATGAGGGCAGTCTCATTTAAAAGTGAAAGATTACAGTTCAGGTGTGCGCAATGGATATTATAAAAAATAATTAGACTGGACTGATTAGAAGTTCTTTATGCATAAAGGATAGATGGTCTGTTGATGTTTGCACAAACTTAAATTACAAACATAATGCCTCATGAAAACAAGCAGAAGGAGAGTGAAACCAAAAGTCAAAGATGTCTGTGTACTGTTATATTTAGGTTACTAATTACCATTAGCCATAAACAGGCAGGTCTAATGGTCTCCCTGCAGAGACAAGGCTTTGTTTGTTATGTCCATTTCATTTTTGATTGCAAATTATATGATAATTTCAGGGCTAGAATTTTAAGTTTTTGGACTTTATTTCTGACGTGTTGTTTTGTTCTGTTTGGAGCTTTATTTAAAAAATATAAAAGAGCTGTGTTTTAAGAAGGAAAGTTTTGTGGCAGATTGGATTTGTAGAGACAGCTCTTTGTCATATTTTAGAAGTTATACATAAAAAGAGGGCTCTTTATTGAGATATTCTGCAAATGTTTGGTAGTCTCTTGTGTAGGTGTTCATTTGGGATGTTTTATTTATTTATTTTTTGCTTTTCCATGTTTTGTTTTGCACCAGGAACACTGAAAGATGGTTATAAAAATACAGTGTCTTATTTTCACATGGGATGGTCCAAAAAAGGCATCACACTTGAACTGAATTACTTAATATATTTTCCTCAAACAAATGCATGGGTGTCATACGGGACAAGCCTGGGCCCCGGCCCAGGGGTCAGGGGGCCCCTATGTTAGAGCGTTTGATTGAAGTCGCTGTTATTAACTTTCAATTTTGAGTCAAAGGGCTTAGTCATTCATGTCATTAACAGAGCTCCTCCTAAAAAGAGCCCTAAAAAAGAAAAACTGAAGGAATAGCCTAAACCACGTTAACTTTTTTTAATGTGAAGTTCCATCTTTTAATTTTCTTATTAATCAGTGTGCCGTGTCAATGTAATGTTAATCCTTGCTCCTCAAATATTATTATTAATAATGATAATGATAATAATAATAATAATAATAATAAGAATGATAATAATAATAATAATAATAATAATAATAATAATAATAAACTTTATTTGTGGCTCACCTTTCATACAAGAAATGCAGCACAGGGTGCTTTACAACAAAGAAGATACATGCACCAAGTGCTTCACATGAAAAGACAGAAGTCATGAAGACATAATAAAACCTGCATGTAAAAATAAGATAAGATCAGAACAGAATGCATACAATGCATCTTCACATGGGTAAAACCCACTTGATAATACTTGTAAAAGTAAGATAAAAAGGGATAAAAAGAATGCATAACTTAAAATGGAAAATAAAGCCCATTGAGATAATAAAAATGAAAGTAAAGATGAAAATAGAGTGTATAAAATCAAGGAAAATACAACTTTTTAAAGAGGTGCAGCAGTGCGTAAGTGCGAAGCAAAATACAAAGCAGTTAAGTCAGAACTAGATACAGGCTAAAGTGAAGAGATAAGTTTTTAGTTTTCTTTTTAAAATAAAATAGCGAGGTGGTGTCTCTGATATCTATAGGCAGTGTGCTCCAGAGCTTTGGGCCGTAACTGACCAAATCTGCATTCCCAGGGTCAGTCTAAGGTTGCTGACCCCTGGCATAAACATTTATTTTGAAGATGCAACAAAGGAACCATCATGATGCATTTTTACTGAGTGTTTCTATCCCCTCAGTTTATCTACGGGACAATAACAGCATGTTGTACCTGTCTTTCCAGGGTGGTGTGTGGGTGGGCTTTTATGCATCCAGGGCCAGGGGCCCGCTGTGTCATAATCTGCCTTACCCTTTCACCGCTGCAACTGCACACACAAAAAATATGTACTTATGTACAATCCAGAGGTACTTGTACTTCACTTCAGTATTTTAATTGTATGCAACTTTATAGTGCATTCTATTTCAAGGGGAAATAAAGTACTGTTTACTCCACTACATTTATTTGGCAGCTAAAGTTATTTTGCTGATTAAGAGTTTAAAATATGCATCATTATACAGTAGATTTAACCACCCAATAGTACATAAAAAAAAGGTGGAATTAGCTCTGGCTTTAACAGCTTTAGCTTTAACAGACTGTGCAGCTTAAATTTATAAAAGGAAGATTGTGCTCTTTTAAAGGTTACATAGTTCTGCTTTGAGTACAATTTCGAAAGCGGAGCTTTTACTGTAAAGAAGTATCATGGTATTTCTGCTTGCACTGAAGAGTCTGACAAAAGTCAGTCTTCCTCTCTAAATCAAAAAACAGCAGCATATTCTTAATTCCTTGAAACACAATTATTGACACCCTGCAGCAGCGTATATCCTAAAGAGTTTCTACATATATAGCTCTGTATTGTAGCACTGACGTGAGAGATATATGAATATTTCTGTAGCAGATCGAGCCTGTCCGGCCCTCATTCTTCACTGACTGTATTTGCCCTGAGAGCAGCTCTGTGACCTTGTTAGATCTTCCTCCAGTACACCACCCTTGATTGCATACAGGCCGCACTTTAACACCGCAAGATTATACTATTTAGGTCCCAATTAAATTCACAGCAAGAAAATTGGATCATAAACTCTTTAAAGGATCGTTAACAATCATTAGACGGGATAATAGCATGGCAATCAAAATATGTTAAAAAAAAACTTCCAAAGTCTTTTAGTGACTTTGTTATTTTTGGACATTTTCCAAGCTGATTAATGTAGAATTGATTGATTTACAGTTGTAATTAGCTGTCTTCTGCATAGATGCATAATAATCATATATCTCCCTGCTTGTTTTAAAGTATTAATTGGTTTCATTAACAAAAGCAGTTAATTGAATAACAATTAACAAAGTTGGCGATGGCATCGACGCAGCGCGTGCAAGCTCCCTTGTGTTTTCCCAGTGATGATGATAATGAAACCACCTTTTTTATCAGATTGGAATTTTGTGTGTTGGACTATGTAATGACTAATATGATATTGGGCTTATTAGTTTATTCGAGTGGCTCACTGAGGCGTTAAGCTGGTGTTGAGCATGTTGTGTTTAACAGGTAGGCACCATATGCCGCCTTAATCAGACATTGGAATCACATTTGGTTGTTAAATTGTCTTCCAATAAAAGCAGGTAGTAAAACAACTTGAGTTAATTCAATTTCAGGCGAGTTTGGTTGAAGGCAACAGCTGTTCATGTTTGTTGAATTGTTTAACATTCCCTCTCTTGTTTTTTTTTTTTTCAAGGTTTAACTCCAACAGCCTGTTTGTTCTTCCAACTTTTCTTGTAGAAAATAGAGACGGAGGGTGGACTAGCTGTCCACTCTCCTTAAAAGAAGACAATGCCAGGCATATTGTAGTGACAGCTTGCATTGTGTGTGTGTGTTTAAGAGAAAGAGAGGGAGAGAAGAGACAGGAGAGAGAGCATGTGTGTGTTAGAAAAACAGAAAAATAGAGAATATGTGTGTGTGTGAGTGTGTGTGTATGTGTGTGTGTGTGCATGTGTGTTACAGTGACAGCTTGTATTCTCCGTGATTAATGATGTGCTGTGTGACTTGATAAGTGCTTCGGAGGACCAACGCTTGTTTCAATTAGACCTTGTGAAGGTCGCGACGCCGCGCCGGCCTCTCATTATCATATCCATAATCAATCCACATTATCATAGGGGAATGTGCAATGGATGTGTGATATCTTGGTCATACACACACATTTGGAGACGGGCACACACACATACACACACTAATCACATACCAAAACACAATGACATACACTCTCACTCACAAGAGCACACACACACACACACGCACCCTTCACTCCAAGTTGATTTGAACCATAACAGTGGCTTGTCGGAACGGATTGTCTGTTCAGATTAAGAGTGTGTTTCTGAGAATTAAGCAGCGTTGATGGTGGTGGCATTTCAGATCCCCTCTGCAGACACAAATGCCAAAACATCATTCTGTCAGCCCCCCTCCTTCTCTCTCACACAGCCACATACACAACCGCACACTCGCATGCTCATACACACACACACTTAACCAGGACCCTGGGGCATTTTTAATAGAGGCGAAGTGATTCGTATGTTTTTCCTCCTCTAATGAGAACAGATTGAGTGGTATTTACACTTCATCGGCTGATCTAACCACCTACACATTTCCCTCATGCTTCTGCTGCTCACTGGCCAAAACAGACATGTGGAAAGGACCAGAGCTTGGCTTTCAAACAGCGACACAACATGAACATTATCTTTGTCTCTTTGGCTCACGATGGCATCATGGCAAAATGAATATGAACTGTTAAAACACAAGATTTGGGTTCTTTAAGGAGGCTGAGTGTATTTTTTCTTAGTTAAAATGGAAAGGAAAAGGCATCAGAAATGAGATTCAAATGTCTGGCAAGTGCATCGCTCCAGACAGGCAACTCAAATGAGATGTGACTGTTGAATCTTTAATTTAATCAGCAAGTTTACCTGAGATATAAACATGCAAAAAGTGGCAAATACGTCATGCATTTTCACCAAAAACATTCAATTAGCAGTAGCTGACTATGTGATACAATAACATGAACCGAGGCAAGAAGCACACTGCTCTGGAGCAATTAAAGGAATCAAAGAAGATATAAAGAATTCATGAACTCAGTAATATTCACTTAAGGGAGAATCTTCCCAGGTGGTCAAGATAGATCAGCCCGAGGAAGTGGAATCTAAATTAACAGTCTTTAGCAGACATCTGCTTTCCTATAACATTGTAAAATTGACGATGGACAGTTCTTAAAAAAAGGATCTAAATCGCTGCTGCAGAGGCAGAAATATCATTCGCACGTTCTCACTCCAAACTCTGTCAGGACCTTTTGTGTCTTCCTATGACGTTTTAAGTATCCTTCTGCATCAGCTGTTTATGCTCCGGGATTCAGTTACTGTGATATCAACAAATGTACATGTGGGATGAAGCAGCATGGTCCGCAGAAGGTGGATTTTGGCAAATTTGGAATGAGAACGGGTTGGAAATATAATCCTTTTTCACAGTGCCTTCTTCTTTCTTGTCAAAACCTGGCACCTATGTTACCCATAATGCAACTTGAACCCTGACAGTTTGGTTGGAGGTTTATGTGTGTAAGGACCCTGACACACCCGTCGGCCGTCGGCTGTCGGCTGTCGACTGTCGGTCAATGTTGGGCTGTCCGTGTCCGTCTGTTGCCTTAATTTTTGCGGGGTGTCCCAGATCGTTGGCCCTTGTCAGCCCTTGTCGGCTGTATTTCGGCTGATTCAGCGTGTTTAATCTTTGTTGGAGACCATCAGTCAGTAAAATCGCTCTGATTGGCAGTTTAACACAGTGTACCAGAAGTGAAACAAAAGTGAGGAAAGTAAACAAATGATTAAGTCAAGAGTTTGTAAGATTAAAACAAAATCGTTATATGAGGTGAGATTATTTTTTAGCCATTGAGCTCTTTTGTAGAAACGGTTTGTAATTGTTGAAATTGTACACTAGTGCATGGTAAATATCCATCGTTCTTTTAGCATCGTGTTGTGTTGTTAATGCGCTCACCAGCTAACTAGTGTCCTGAGTTTCCCTTTTTGAAGAACAAATACAAACTACCGCCAGCTGTTGGTATGGAGACTCATTTTCTTTTCACACAGGTGCAGAATGTATCTACTAGTTGACTGTTGACTGTAATTTGCAGTGTGAGACAAACAGTGTTGGGTGACGCAACAGTCTGCCTTCGTCTCCACTACTTCTTCGATTTTGGTTTGGTGTGTCTGGGCCTTTAGCTACTAGCAACTATAGTGCAGCAAAGTGGTTATTTTTCACTGACACATCGTTGTGTTTCCAGTAGCTTTTTAGCCACCAAATCCAGGTATTTTGAGCCAAAACACGACCTTTTCCTAAATAACAATCAAGTGTTTTTTGTGCCTTAACCGAGCCATGCATTGACCACAAAGTTGTTGACATGCCAAAGTTTCAACGTATTCCACTAACATATGAAGTTAACACATCCATACTTTGCCAACATTTATTCTGGCAACTGGTTTGTTCCAACACCTGTAAACTCACCTTCATATGTTCCCCTTTAACTGTGGATCGGTACGCTGTATTTTTATACTTGAGTAACTGGAGAGATTTTGCAGCAAGTATCGGTTCATTGTTTCATTTCATGGGAGTTTAAGCACAATAGCTGCTGTAGGAATTAAACCTGTGACCTTCCTGTTGTGAGACAAAGTCACTTCCCACCAGGGCATCCTGCAACCTCCTGCTAACAGGGTTCTCCTAAAACACTGTGGTTGCTTAACAGACCGTGGACTGATGAACTAAAATGAAAAATTAAACAAAATCTAGCATCTAAGGTTATAATCACAAATCATTTCTTCCGGCTTGCATATTACTCATCAGGTCCTTGTTATGCCACCTTTTGCAGACTAAAAAGGTGTAAAGTAAATCCATCATCAGATGTCGCCACGGGCATAAAAAGTTGCAGCGCACTGGCTTGGGAGTTAAACCTGAATGTTTCACTATATTAAACACTTAAAGGTGGGAATTTACCACATGAATCAGCTCTGCTTAACACTGATGGCTTTATCGGTGTATTTTCTACAGATGGAGAAAGAGAGTCGTGACATTTCTTTTTGGCAAGGAAAAGGCCATACTCAGCAGGAGTTATCAAAGGCAAAAAGTAAAAAGTTCGAGTTAGCTATCTCTCTCTCTCCCTCTCTCTCTCTCTCTCTTCCCCTGGAGATACTCATGTTAAGCATAATTAAGCAGATTTGATTAGCATCAAGCCTGGCTTCCTCTCTTGACTTTTAATGAATGTAAATCTACCATCTACATCCTAAAGATTAATTTCTGCCAATTAAAAAACACAAGAGGGCTTATTGGAGAGAGAGAGAGAGGGGGGCGTCGGGAGGGAAAGAGTGTTAAAGTCCTTTGAGTTGGAGTACAGTCGGAGTTTTATCCTCTTCCCCCTTGTCTTATGGTGAGATGGTCTCTGGAGATCTGTGTCTCTCTCTCCCTCACGACCAAGATCATTATCAGCACAATGTTCCGTGAAAGCCACTTTGAAAGGACTGCGAGCTCCATATGTAAATGATGGGAACGTGTGTGTGTGAGTGTGTGTGTGAGTGTGTGGACTGGATGAGGAAACAGAACAGGGAACAGGTAAAGGGGTCAATTTGTCAAGACAAGGTTATTGCCTTGCCCCCCCCCCCCCCCCCGCCTGGCCCCTTTTGTACAATGTCTCATCTCTCTGGTTTGACTCTTTTTTGGAGGCTTTTTATTTAAATTCTGATTCTTGTTGCTTTAATATTATGATGGAGAACAAACAATATTACAATAAAGACACAACATTGGCATCTGGCAGGAATGAGACATGGATGGATTACTGAAAGGGCCTACCGAGCACAGCCCCCCCCCCCCGGGGCCTCCCGAGCACAGCCCCCCCCCCCCCCCCCCCTCCCAAAATGATAAGCAAAACAGGTGTTGGTGGTTGAGAGGTGTTGGGGGCCTTTTCATATCTGTGCCCAGGGGTCCATTGTCACAAAATCTGCCCGTGTAATGAGGTGCAACACAAATTATTTAAACACATGTAAAAATCCTTTAAAAGGGCCACCAATTTACTTTGGGTAAAACATTAAATATGAATATACTTGTAATTTAGCAGGTGCTTTTTCCTATATTACACTGTGCTTGCTTTCTTACCTTTGAAGAAACAATATTGGTTTTTATCTTCTTTCTGTCAAAGCCTTTACATCAATTCATGACATTTTTTTACTCTTGTTTAAATTCACACTCCTATTTACATGACATTGAGTTCATACCTGGCATACATCAGAGTTTAGGCTATATGCCACTTTCTCTAGGCTATAAATTGACATGATTTAATATTCACTTGTCTTAAGTCAAGTATCTTTTCAAGTCTCTGTTTTTGCATTTTATCTGAAAGCACTCAGCTATAATCAGATTTGACAAAGTGTCTCTGATGGTATCCACATTAACTAGTATTTAAACACAAGTATATTTGATCTCAAGACAAATAATTACAATAATCAAGTCGTGTTTTTTTCCCCAAGATAATACAATTACACAACTATTAGTCACAAACTATGTTGTGGGAAGATTACAGTGCTGCCATGAAGGTTTAGAAATGCCATAAAGAAGACAGATTGAGTCCCATTAGGAGCATTAATATTAAAGTGTCTTTTCGTTAGGCGTTCACAAATAGGCTTATCCAAAGTTTATGTAGGCTAATCTTTGCTCTCTCTCCCTCTGCTCTCTCCCTCTCTGTGAATGTGTCTCTCACTCTCTAAGAATATATCCAGGCTCCACCTCTTTATGATAATGTGACAGTAGCATCCCCAGCTCGGAGACAAGCCTCCTCTCCTTCTCATTCAATCGCTATGCGATCTGCTTTGTCCACACATGGACCTCGTCTCCTCGAGCACGCTCTATGTGCAGCTCCCCCTTAGAAAACAACCGCATTTGTTCTGTGAAGATACTTCCTTAAAATTGTTTCTTTAGAAGTTTACTTTTGTTCAAATTCATCAGACATGACCTCCATGGCAACTTCGGCTCTGCTCACCATTGCAACACTTGGGCACCACCCAGGGCCAATTTTGTTTTTTTAAGCGACCAACTCCACCACATTCGGCTACTTTCTACCCAGCTCCCTTGGTGGCAAAGACACTAAAAATTACCACAAAAAGATGCATAATAAGTGCAAGGAGACACAAAATAGCAACAAAAAGGGGCAAAACCAACCATAAAGAGACACAAAATGACATAAAAGACATACAAAATAAGGGCAGGTCTAGGGAGTGGCCTGGGGATATACCCTTGAAATCTGATTGGCGACCTCATTGTGATCGGCTATCTGCTCAGTCAGTTTGAACTTTTTGAGTTGTAAAATGAATTTTCTTTTATAGGTACAATTTAGTCTTAAATTAAACTATAAATAGAAATAAGTAAGTAAGACACTGCAACCTTAGTAATTAAAGCAGGTGTGTGTAGTGGAGACTGCATAAGTCAGTGCCCAACTTTGACCACCCGAGTAAGATTAGTGTGCATATGACACTGACACAAGATAAGATAAGATAATCCTTTATTAGTCAAAATGTGGAAATTTGCAATGCTGAAGCAGCAAGGTGCGTACAAGATAAGCAAGCAAAAATAACAATATAAATAATAAAAAAAACCAAGGTGCAGCTCAACAGTTGAATAATATTTACATCAATTGCACATGGAAGATAATTGCACCTGTGAAATATGGCACATTAATAACCAAAAAAGTCACAAAATTACCGCACACACACACACACACACACACACACACAAACACACACACAAGTTTATATGCTGTGCTCTCTCTCTCCCTCTCTGTGAATGTGTCTCTCACTCTCTAAGAATATATCCAGGCTCCACCTCTTTATGATAATGTGACAGTAGCATCTCCAGCTCGGAGACAAGCCTCCTCTCTTTCTCATTCAACTATGTGATCTGTTTTTTCCACACACGGACTCTGTCTCCTCTCTCCTCTCCTCTTCTGTTATCCCCCTCTCCTCCTCGGGCACACTCCATGCGCAGCTCCTCTCAGAAAGCAACGACGAAGTTACTTTCCTAAAATAGTTGACTTAGAAGTTTACTTTTATTCAAATTCCTCGGACATGACCACCATGGCAACTCCGGCTGCTCCGGCTCTGCTCCCCGCCGCTACACTCGGGCACCACCCGGCGCCGAGTTCCGTCTCTCCGGCCACCAACTCCCCGCCACCTGCGGCCACCTCCGCCGCTTCCTCCCCGGCTCCTCCGGTGGCTCACCCGGCGCTGCTGCACCAGTTCCGGGCGGACCTCTTACTAGCGAACGGGACCCCATTGAAAAGCGGAGGAGCTCCGGTGACCAGCAGCGCTAAGCCCGTGTACGCCACCCCATCGCCCGTGGAGAGCACGCCGCAAAACAACGAGTGTAAACTGGTGGAGGTGAAAGGTGCCAAGCTGGCCTCGTTCACGGTGAAAGACACGGAGCTCATCTGCCTGCCCCAGGCTTTCGACGTGTTTCTCAAGCACCTGGTCGGCGGGCTCCACACCGTCTACACCAAGCTGAAGCGGCTGGACATTTCCCCCGTGGTGTGCAACGTGGAGCAGGTCCGGGTGCTGCGGGGGCTCGGGGCCATCCAGCCCGGCGTGAACCGGTGCAAACTCATCTCCAGGCAGGACTTCGAGACGCTTTACAACGACTGTACCAACGCAAGGTGAGGCGGGGGGTACAGTGTGACCCGGGCTGTGTCCGAGATCATTCACTCATTTACTAGTCCACTATTTAGGAGCTTTGTATAGGACTATATAGTGCGGTGCATCCCAACTGGTCCAACCAGGGGGTCCAGTTTTCTCCTTAGTTCAAGGTCCACACCTTTGATAAATTACCGCATATTCAATTATATTTCACAAAACGTAAACAGCATGTGCCCTTTGAACATAATGATATAAAACATAATGCAAGAATAACGTGGAATTTGCTTTAAACTTAGTAAATAAATAGCAACAAAAAAAGTGCATATTATTGCTTCTAGATCAGTGAGGCTACAAAGGCAGCACGTTAAAAGTCCAAATAATACCAAGAACGGGGCAATGAGATAGTTGCTGTACTGGAAAAAGACAGATTGGCATGATAAGAGGCCCCTAACAAAGTCTGCAGGTGTTTTTTTTTACAATCTTCATACATTCTTAGGTCACTTGTGGTTAATTCAGAATGGATCCACGACCCACTTTTGGACCACAACCCACCAGTTTGGAACCACTAATGTAGAGGACTATATAGTGAGCAGTGAGCGACACAGCCCTGGTTGTGATGCTGTTGGGGTTAGGATACCCAGTTTAGGGGGGCGGGTGCAGCAGGTGGGGTTTTCTGAAGCAGGTATTAGTGGTTTAGTGGGGTGTACTACTAGGTGTAGATAGTTTACCAAGAAGGAAGCAGGTTTACCCTCCTATATATTCCAATACATTTTTGGTTTGATAGGTGAGTATACATTAAACAACCAGAAAAATAAGTGGGTAAAGGCTACCCGTATACCTGCACATAAAGGATTTTAGGGACTTGTACTCGTTCATTTTTATTCAAGGCTATTTGATATTTCTGCAGGTCATTACAAAACTTCCCGGATCCATTACAAAACTCTAAATAATAACCTATTGCACATTGCAATTATAATTGATTCGTGTTGTTTGCAAATGTTTTATATATATGTAATATTTCTGTCATATTTAAGCACTTGGTTTTACGCTGACATCTGCATTCTATTCCTCTAAATTAAAGGCTAGAGTGTTCCAGATGCAACTTAATAGGAAAAATTATCATTCCTTAAATCAGTTTCTGAAAATATGATTTGTTTTTGCTTGTATTGGAGGTTGTATACCCCTTTTTAAGTTTTATTTGCAAAAACAAAGACACAGGAATTACAAACAGATAGGGAGGTAGGTGGGTGCAGGTTAACAACATATAGAAAGAAAAAATACTTTGAAAATATAGAGATTAAGTGTAATTGTGCATGGAGGAGATGCAAAAGATTATTGTCGGTAAGCCACTATGTGGAGATAGTTTGGGCGAAAAAAGTATTTGAGTAATTAATAACATTTGTTGCAGTAGTAATTTTACAAATTACCACTTGATGACTGACTGGAGGTCCAGTTAACCCCTTTTTATTTACCACATCACTGCTGCTATAGGCCTGCCTGTCACTAATTACCATTTTAAAGGATGATAAACGCTGTGATGGGGATGATGGTGTTGACGATAATGAATTTTAGTAATCCTAATAAAAAAAAATCTTCAAAAGTTTGTCATGTTATCATAGGCTATGATCTCTCGCTCTCTTTCTGACATGCACTCACACACACAGTCTCTCTCTGACACACACACATGCACACATTGAATCTGACACTGTCATTCTGAGAAATTGATTCTTCACAGAAATTAATTAATTTTCATTTGGCCCCAAGCGGCAGCTTAAATCAGGACAAGCTCACTCACTCACTCACTGATCCCTTTGCTCCCTCTCTCTGCCTCTCCCTCTCTCTCCTTCCTTAATAACTCACTGTCTTATCATATCAACACTCTTTAGCCCTGAGCATCAGAACAGAGGAGATGATTAAATGAATTCTCGGTATTTATGATGCGATTATGTAAATTAGCTGTTTTGCAGAACTCCGTTGGTGACCAACTACATGGGTCATCAATCCAATGCACCACAGAGATGTTTGGATAAAGGGGCTATAAATTGGCTGGGATTTGTGGTTTCCTGGTGCCTCAGTCTGCTGTTGTGCAGACCACATGCTCGTAACAGCATGAGTTTGAATCCAGAGGAGTGTGGATTAGCCTTAGTTTGGGGAATTTATATTGTTTGATAGTTAATCCCTGCTCCTTGGAGCATGAATGATCCAATTTACACCTGCCATTAAATTTCAGATAGAGGATGTGTCAAGATGTGCACAGATAGACACTAAAAAAACTAATTTTGCAATTTATTAACTACTTATTTTCTACTTCTTTGTGTCTCTTGGTTTTAGGTCAAATTCAGTTGCTTTAATCCTGCTCTACTTTTATCTTTGAGCTTTGATACAAGCTTTGACTTGTTGAGCAAAACCAGAAACACTCTTTAAAGAAACAAACTGTTCAGCTTCCAGCTCCATGTGCGTGGATTAACACCTGCACTTAAGCATCTGAGGCCCTCCAACCAAGACAAAATCCAGATGCATCTTCTGGGCTGCTTTGGGATTTCTTCTGTGTCAGGTGTTAATGGGAACGTTGTTATACAACCGCTGCAAATACACAGCCTCCGCCGTCTCTAATTATCCACACAACACTCAAACAGCCTTTAGTTAATGAGATCTGAAAACATCACTCGTCTGAAATCTTCAAACGACTTCCGTGATTCTTTGTCTGAACGCTTCAAATGTGCTGTGGTGGCCATTAGCATTACCCCGCTGCAGCAGAAGTTTCTAAGTAATCCCTGGTGTAGCTGGAGCATCGTGCAGTTGTAGGTAAAAAGTGGGAGACGGTTATCGTTAAATCAGGAAAGGCCGGCCAAATAGACCTAAAAGTTCATCTCCAAGAACATGATGTTACGGCTCTGTGACAGCGTCAGGGCTCAGTGAGGTTTTTGTTACTGATTAAGACAGCCATCACTTATTATTTTCCAGTCCAGTACAGTTGGACAGGCTGGAGGGGGAAGTAACAGCCTTGTCTGATAGTTTAACATGACTAACAGAACGCTTTATTCCTGCTGTTTATTCTTTTGGCTGTTTTTTGTTCATTCATTGCTCTATTTATTTATTTTTTTTAAGATTAAAATGAAACAGAGGTTATAAAAAATGTCCTCTGTTTATCATTCTCTTCCCCTCTCCTCTTTGTCTCACTTGTTTACTCCTGCTGTGCACAAACACACACACACACACACACACACACACACACACACACACACACACACACACACACACACACCTTGACCACTGACTCATCAAACCATGAAGAAGGGCCGACTTCACCCTCAGTCAAAAGCCTGGTTATAATTCATGCATAGGTGGCACACAAACACAAACACACAAACACACACACACACACACACTCCCTCTGTCATCTCTGAACACACAAACTCACACGGTCACGCCTGTGTGTTTGCTGGCTTTGCTGCTAAATGACATTAGTTCCACAGAGAGAACATGGCGTGTAGGAGGCAACCTGATCCTCCGTCCTTTTCTTTCTCCCTCACAAAGGAACAGTTTCATTCTCTGTTAGGAACACACATCAAACAGCTCGCTCAGGTCAAACTCTGTGTGTGTGTGTGTGTGTGTGTGTGTGTGTGTATACTTTGTGTAGCGTACACAAATGCCACCCTTCCGCATGTTACAAATGTGGCGAGGTAACACAATCTCTTGTTACTTTTTAACAAAGCATGTGTTAACAACAGCACATGGTTTCTGCATTTGTGCATGTGAACATCTTCTCAACACAAAAAAAGAGACGTGTTTCCTAAACAATGCTACTTTAAACGGTTAGTTAATCTAAATTACACATTTCATCATTGCCATTTGATACCTACCACGCAGACTGCCTGCTTTTTGTTTGCTCTCATTTTGAGATATCTGTCTCCGTAGGTGTAAATTCCGGAGGGGACACTGGGGACATGTCCCCCTCAATATTTAGAACATTCTGTAGAACATTTGTCCCCCCAATCAAATCATGAAAGTAACAGAGCATTAAATTTAATAAATATGCACCATAAATTAATGCATAAAAGGCACAAATTGGTGCAAAAAAAAAAAATCACCAGAATGCAGAAAATAAAGTCTTAAATGCTCAAAATCTCTAAGATTCCTGCTTACAGTCCAATAAACTTGAGTTGCATGGAATTTAGTTTCTGGGGTATAAAATATAATATATGGGTCTTTCCAGAAACTGTTTCCACATTACTCTGGAGAACAGATAATACATAAAAGGCAGATAACAGGTTTCAGAGGACTTAGTTCTACTTAAGACCGACTTTAGAAGAAATAGTCCCCGTAAACTGTCGTGGTGTGTTGGTACAGGGACACCGTTTCTGGAAATGAGATGTTGCTGAAAATGTCATTTTCAAAGGTTGTGAGCACCACAATCAAATTCCATTCACCTCCATTGTTTTGGGGTGGAAGCAGAAAACTTGAAACCTGTGCGCCTTGAAGTCGGCATAGTTAGATATCACTAAAGATTAAAGGGAAAATGTGGAGTTTTTGTAATTTGGGAGAACTGTTCAAGGCTGACTTCACAAGTTTGTCTTTGCAGCTTTCACACAATCAGGAACATTTACAGAAGCAGAGACAAACATGAAGCAGCTG
Source organism: Plectropomus leopardus (assembly GCF_008729295.1). NCBI lineage: Eukaryota > Metazoa > Chordata > Actinopteri > Perciformes > Serranidae > Plectropomus > Plectropomus leopardus. Next base: position 10,550,246 of record NC_056477.1, on the reverse strand, counting down.
TAGAATAAACAAGCAAACAAAAAAGGTTAAATCAAACGATGAATGATAAATGAGACGAAGCGGCCTGCGGTGTGCAACAAAAGCTTGCTCTTTGTGTTTCTCTGGGGCGAACCTCGGCCGCGCAAGTTGGCAGCGGCGAGCCGGCGTTGTGTGTATGTGTGGGAAGGTGGACTCCTCAAAGCTGAGCCCCACTGCCACGCCATAACTCACTGTCAAAGTCAGCAGCGTTAGGATGAAGGGGAGGAGGGCTGTGTGTGTGTGTGTGTGTGTGTGTGTGTGTGTGTGTGTGTGTGTGTGTGTGTGTGTGTTGGGGTGGGGTGATTAGCTCAACTTTAACCTCCGCACTCTTTTGATGTTTTATAGAGAAGAGCATGATGAGATAGAGAGGGCCTCCGTGTCTTTTACTATGACAGGTTATAATGGAGTATACCATGCGCACACACACTTTTGAACACACACACACACATACACACACAGTCTTGACATCGTCTTGACCCTGGAATGTGGGAGAGGAATGCAAGGCGGTATCAGTTTAGGAGATCAGATTCTTATGATCAAACGTCCTGTGTGTGTTGTCCTGCCTGCCTCTTTCATGACATCATCACACAGGCTTTCCTAATAACAATGGCGCATAAAGCTTTTTATTATTTTTTTTTCCAGCCCTCGATTTTGAGAGGAAGATCACAACATCAATCTTTCCCTGCCTTCTCTAACCAGCAGCTCAAGTCTTCCTGCGCACAGCCTCGACGATATGATTTATCAAACCGGACCGTGACGGCGAATACAAACCCGTGTGATAAACACAGATTGAAAGGATGGGAGCATGGGAGCTGTAAACCGCCGCTAATATATTCCAAACAAAATCTTGTTTGAGCTAGTTCTCCTACACACACTCACACACACACACACACACACTCACACTCACATAAACACACAGCTGCTACCTATCAGCACCTCCGAGCCAGTAGCTGTTCCACTGTTTTGACTGTAACACTTCCTCTTCTTTCATTACTTTTCTCTTTCCTGTGAGTGTGTGTGTGTGTGTTAGTGTGTGTATGAGCAAGGAAGAGAGAGATCTGTCATCTTTGTTATGTTTTGTTTCTGTTCCACCTGTGCTAAGCTCCAGCTGCCATGTTTGGCGTTTCATGTTTCAGGTAACACACACACACACACACACACACACACACTAATCTAAGCTTGGAGGGCAGAACTCAATGTACAGTTTTTTTTAGCGTGTGTGTGTGTTTGTGTGTGTGGCCAGAGCGTTGGCATGAGGGAGGACGTCTGGGTGAGATTTTAATTAAAGTTTGAGACAAAGAGGTCATAAGCCATACACCCCCTCCTCTGCACACACACACCTTGTACACACACACACACACACACACAATGAACTGTTTTCTCTCTCCCCCCCTCCTCTCTCTCATTCCATCCCCTCAGCTTGATGACTTTTCCATGAAAGGCTTTTTCATTAATCCTACCTCAGGGAACCGGTGCTCTCCAACCTCACACACACACTCACAAAAAACACACTCGCATGCACAACACACACATAGACCTCCCTCTACGGGTCACTTTGATGTATCAACGCACTTGCAGACTAAACACAAAATTAGGTTCCACTTCTTTATGCCCCCTAAAATGCAACATATACAAAGAGGTGCGCGCACACACACACACATACACACAATACACACAGGCTTAATTAGTTTTTGTGCAAATAAACAGTAGTAAGAAAGGGAAGCGGCTGCTGTAAAACCAACCACAGTCTTTGGAGTCTGTGTATTTTATTTCCCCCCACCAGTGTTCGCTTCTGCATTTGTGTGCATGTGTGTGTTTCATTTGAGGTGTTTCAACATCAGTGTGTTGCTTTACCTTCAAACTTGAAATCTAAAAATACATTTCCTGCTTTTGTGAAGCACAGTATGCACTGCAAAAGAAAAAAAAATTGTGTGATGTGAATGCACCTCCCGAAAAAACACACACTCCCACGGCTGCGTACATTCACAACTTCATCCCTCTTGCAAATTCCTGCTGTCTGTCTGTTCGTCTGTCAGGGTGTGTGTGTGTGTGTCTACCTGTGTCTCTCTCACTGTCTACGTGCCTGTGTGTGCGTGTGTGTGTGTGTGTGTGTGTGTGATATCTGATGTCAGCTGTCACATCCCAGTCGGTCTGGGCCCCATAATAAGAGACAATAATAACAACTCATTAAAACTGAGGGCAGGAACTGTGGAGCTCATCGGCTCATCAAATTAACCTTTGAACACTTCACACATACACACATACCAGACTCACACACACACACACGCACACACACACACACACATACACACACACATACGGTGTGCGCTCACACACACTCTAGCTACCTGTTTTTCTCCCACAGTTAGTGACTACACAATCTTTCTCTCTGTCTTTTTGTCTCTCTCCATCTCCCCCTCTCTCTCAGCCAGTGGGTGTGTCAACAGGGGATTGGTCCTTTCTGCTGGGTAATTGATGAATTATATGCAATATGCAAATGAGGCGCCATTAATCTCCTGACTGACAGCTTCGTTTATGGGGCCTTAATGACGGCTGGATTAGATTCTAATTAAAATCTGCTCAAAGACACCCCACGCTAGGAAGCTGCTGCTGCTGCTAGTCTATCTTTCTCTTCTTTTTTTTTTTTTACTCGTTCCCACCTTTTCTCACTCGCTCGGACTCTCATCTTTACCTCATCTTTCCCTCAATCTCCCTTTTTATTCCCGTTTCTATTCCTTTCTTTTAAATCATCTTCTTTCCCCCTCCTCAACTCACTCTGTCTTTTAATAACACACACACACTTTGCAGACTTGGACGTGCACTCACCCACAGACTCATGTTATCCAATGTCAGGCTGGTATGAGAGGAGATGAGCTGCGCTGGTTGTCATTAAGCCTGATGTGGCCCGTGTCATTTCCCCTGTCAGGACATTCACACCATTTAGTCAGAGCCAAAGTGATGTCTGACAGCTTTTCACATACCTCCTCCAGGATTGATTGAGCATGCCCGGCTCAATCAAAACCATGTGAATCTGCTTGTAGTCCCAGCCTTTATTGAGGAAATTTGTGACATGGCGTGGGGGAAAAAAAAAGAAGGGGAGGGGGATGAATGACCGAAAGAGGAAAGGATGGAGAGGGAAGGAGGCGAGCAAACACATTTAATAAGCAAACAAATGAATGAGTAAGCTGAACAGTAATGAGGTGCTTTATTGATGCCATAGGAAACTCCTTTTTTGCTTGCTCGTATCCACAGGGAGGTCAGATTTGCAGTACAGCAGCCTTCCTGGAACCGGTCAGGTTTCAGTGTTTTTGCTTGTTGACACTTCAGCAGGATCAGAGGTTTACAGACTGAAGGGCAGTTTTCTCTAACCAGGCCACCCATCTCAGTCTCAGCAGGAAGAACTGACTGACTGAGGGAGTATTAAGTATTAAACTGCCTAATGACTAATGTTAACTTGTGTTTTCTGCCTGCAGTTCGAGGCCGGGACGACCGCCCAAGAGGCTGCAGAGTGTGACAGAGGGTGGGACTCACCACATGCTGTCCCACAGCGGTCTGATGCACGCTGGGATCATACCTCCTGCAGGTGACCACCCAGGCCTCAACGTGCACATACAGTACACATGTACACATGTATACACATGTGCTGTAGAAAACAATATCACACAGGCGCATAGACAGACTGAACTACTACTGTTGCGAAGAATTATTTTTGACACCATGTAATTATGATGTCCACTGTCTTAAAAAGACTGACATCATATTCAAGATCCAAAATTTGCACTTCACACAAAAAAATGCGGGGACATTTTTTTTATATATATTTTTTAAAGTCTGTTTAATATTTATTTATTTATTATTTGTATTTATTTTTTATTGCAATGTTATTTTTTCACAACTTTTAAGATTTTTATTTTTTTCCCTATTTGCTTTCTTAGGCAAAAGTGTAAAATTTATTTACATTTTAAATTTGGTTCTTCTTATTTATTTTCTGCTTCACAATTTTTTTTTATTTCTTCCACAATTATCACAGAATAACAAAAATAATGCTGACCAGGACCTTTACAGTCTGTTCAGTAACTTCTGCCCTCACTTGCCATATCGATAACAAAACTTTATTGGAAAAGATACATACATGAGGAATACAGATATTAGCATTTTAAATCACACATATGTTTATCTGCTGAAGTTAAAACACGGGTAAAATATATATATGTTTTTTTTTCACTTTCATGTGTCCAATCAAAGACTCAGCACACTGTCATAGTCAGACCTCATTAATACTGATGATCAGTTCGTCACTCATAAGAACCTGTGGTCCTACTATATGTAATGATTAGAACAAGGAAATGGGAAATTATATAGTATATTTTGATAGAAAATGTTCCTAGTGTGGAAAAAAAATTGCAGTTACCATAGGAGTAGATTTCAGGAGGGACACAGGGGACACATCCCCAATAATTAGAGTATTTGCATTTGTCCCCTCAAATAAAAGTAGCAGAGAATTTTCATTTTTGCAAAATTAAAGACATTTACACCATAAATGGATGCAAAAGTTGCACAAATTGGTGCATTAACATTCACCAGAATGCAGAAAATTAAGTATTTGATGCTCAAAACCTTCTGGTGGAGGACCCTCGAATGCCCTGTTTTATGTGTCCCCGCCCCCAAAATTTAAACGAAATCTATGACTTTGGCAGTTACTGACACATATGTAGTTCAGTGCAGCATTTCAATGCTAAGGTTAAAAATGTATAAATACATTTTTTAAAAATTGATCAGAATAAATTTAAGAACAAAATGATAAACAATTTAGCAACTTTGAGTAACAAAGTAAAACATGAGGTATTTTTTTCTCCTTCTAATAAACATTTTGATCAAATATTGATATTTTTAATTATGAATAACTGATATTTATGCTGTCTTAGAGTGCAATATACAAAAGTCTTCAGTCATTTTGCATCAACCAGAGTCACTCACTTCTAATTTCAGTGTATTCTGTATCAATGGTCCACTAAAAGGAGAAAGCCTCTCTGACTTCCTAAATCCCCTGTTTTTGTTTTTCATGAGGTCGAGGTTTGTAACTCTTCAGAAGTCACAGCAGAAATCCCTCTTTTGGCTCCACAACTGCTTTAAACAGTGAATTAGTGACACATTGTTGCTCCAGCCCTCAGAGGAGCTGCTGGCAAAGTTCACATTTTGTTCTCTTTTCAGCTGTCGGAAAGTGAAAGCAATGACCTGGCAGCCAGCTGAGTTACTCCCATCAGTTTAAAGAAAAGAGCAGGCTGCTGATGCAGTATAGACACAGATAGGATGGGGCGGTTTTTCCACTTTTTCCTGCAGACCCCCATAATGACACATTTTACCCATCATCAATAGTGTGAGGAGGCGGGGCTCGGGGAGGCGACCTGCGTGTTGATTAATAAAATTAGCATACACGGTGCTGACACATGAGAAACAACTCATAACTTGCAAGTTGGCCTTTTTTCCTGAATTATAAGTACACAAAGTCCTCTGATAAGTTGGGTGAGACTTATAATCTTTAAGTCTCTAAAACGGCTTTGGAAACAATTTTTATAATTTCCTTAAAAGCCTTCTGTTTTAACCCTTTGGTTTTCTTGTGCTGTGTCCAGATGCCTTTCACAAACATTTAAGCCTTTGAAACCTTTAGCAAATTGGTTTGGTTTCTTTTGAAAACATGGCTAAAAAGTCAATGAGCAACTTGGCAAGAGATATCCCACAAATTGCAAGGGATAAGAAAAAAAACAAGAAAATAAGAATTTAGAAAATATGAATGAGAAAACAGAGAGAGAGAGAGGATTTTTTAGAAGATATTAAAAAAGGGGAAAAAAATCCAGAAAATTATTATTATTATGATTAGTAACTATTTTATCGATACATTTATTTATGTTTTTTTTTAAACCTTTATTTATTTATTTATTTTATATATTTTTGCTAAATTTCAGGTAATTTTTCTTGTACCCCATAATTTTTCCTGTGTTTTTGAAATAAATCAAGTCAATGTATTCAGGTTTCAAAGGGTTAAAGCACAAACCCCCCAAAAAATTTGAAATTCTTCTTGTGCAAATGACACTCAAGCCCATTAAACGTCTCTTCAAGTATAAAATTAAGCAACTATTTTTGGTGTAGTGGCAGGTGAAAAGTGAGCAAAAATGTCTGAAGGAAAATCTGTTCTTTGTAACGTCAGAGTCTGTTTTATATTTTAGAACAGTCTTAGTCAAGTACCTGCTAAAGGCCATAGTGCTGCTTGTTCTTGTCACAAACAGTTGTGTGTTTCAGTCCCTATTGTGTTGTTTGTGTGTGTGTTTGTGTGTGTGTGCGTAGCACAGAGAAAGGCAGAAAAGTAATTGTTGGCACCTCACCGCTCTCAAAGTTGCCCTTGGCTTTGTGCTCTTCACTGCAACCTGATCTTTTCATTCCCCGCCTCAAAAGAAGCCATTTTCTGTTAGCTCCGCTTCCTCTCACTGTTCAAAGGTGCTCGAGTGTGTGTGTGTATATACGCGTGTGTTGTGCATGAGTGTTCAAGAGCATCTTTCTCAGTGGGAAAAGAGTCTTTTTCCACCAAAGAAGAGGGCACGGCGGCAATGTCAGCGCTACTGATTAGAGCTGGCCACATGAGAGGGGAGAAAGAGACAGAGAGAGGGAGGACATTTGAGCGTAAAAGGCAGGGAGAAATCTTTGATGTGATCCTCCTTAGTCTCTTTTTCTCGCCCTCGTGCACTCACACATACACACGCGCAACACAGTGGCTTATGTCCTGCTGTGATGCTGACATTTGAAAAGGTAAAGTAAGGAGAGGGGATGGGAGGAGAGCGGGGGGAACAGGGCAGGGAAGAGAAGGAGGGGAGATGAGAAGAAAAAAGGAGCAATTTGTTGTGGTTGTCTTGGACGCACGGGCGATTCACCTGAGAAAAACCATTGTGTAACAAAGAAAAAACACTTGTGTTGTTGCAAATGTTTAGATGTATCCAAGATCAGGAAATTAAGACTTACGGTTTGTTTGCATTTCCTGAGTCGTGTTTGCACAGTTGCATGGTTTGTCCAACTTTAATAATTTGCTGTGTTTGTCTGTATTAGTGCGAGAGATATTTAATTTTCTGCGGAGTTTTAAAGGTTGCTCCGCGGGTCAAACTACCTTCTGAGGTTCAAGACACAAATTAAAAATGTTGCTACATTTTGCCACTCTCCATTTCGTATTATCCAAAAGTGCACAACCCCTATTAACAAGTATCTACACTTTTTTTCTAATGCGTCTAATTTTTACTGATAAAGAAGTGCTTTCTGACTAAAAGGTGGATCTGCCGGCGCCGCTGAGTGTCGTCCTGTGTGCTGTGGGATGTGATGTCCCTGTGTGGGAGAGATGAATGTCCTGGCTTGTTCCTATCACTGCTGATTCCCTGGCAGACTAAATGGCCAGTGCAGCGGTGCAGTCAGAATGAATGGCTGGCCTCTGTCTTCCCATGACAACCTCCTGCCTACCCACTGCTCTAATCCTCCACCGGGGCCATTGATCTGGCTCTTATTGATTCCTCTTCTTTCTTTCTGTCCTTCTTTTTTTCTTTTTCCTCCTCTCTCTATATCTGTCTCCCTCTCAGATCTGTCCGCCCTGGCCAAGAAGATCAAGCTGGAGGCGATGGCCAGTTACCACAGCAACCAGCAACATGGCGGGCCAAATGGCGAGAACGGGGACCACAACCACGGGCTGGGTGAGTGGTATCCGTTTTGCCATCCACACACGTGTGAAAGTGTTTAATTAGGGTCAAGTCACACTCTGCACAGTTGTTGTCAGTACACATCCGTGATGCCAAGTCAATAGAGCAGCTGTGTTTTTGTGCTTAACCAAGCTGATTAAAACCAGGATGTGACATCACCTCTGCTGCTGGTACGCTTCCTCTGAAAGACACTGGATGACAAAACAAACTACAGCAGCATTGAGTTAGTTCTTCTAATGATGAAATCAGAGATAGACATCTGGCTCAGGTAATCCAAACCATCAAAGCATGAGGAGTCTTATTATTTATCACTAGCTTTGTTGTGTTTTTTTCCATTTGTGATGAATTCCTGTAAGGGTGAATATTTCCTCCAGCTTGGATTTGTTTGCATACTTGTGGGATTCAGTGAGATTCAGGGAACATTTGCTGAGAAAACACAGTTGGTCATCTGCTCTCAAGCCCCAAAATGTTGCCGGCAAATCATTAGTACATATTAGTCATGACATCAAGAGAGAGTATACTGAAAACAGATCTATTACTCATGCTCAACATGGCATTGCTCTGTTATATTGACTAACATTAGAGCAGGATTTACTGGAAGAGAAGTCTTTACTTTTCAGCATTTAAAGTTCCTTTCCTGGCATTGATTAAGCCCCTAAAAACTCTTCTCTGTTCATCAGAATTACACATTTAGAAGTTTTTTTTTCATGAAATAAGTGCATTCATGCCCTAAAATGGTTTAGCAGTAAGGGCCCTGACACACCAAGGCAACAGTAGGGCCTTGATCAAGCATCTGAGCATCTGTCACCCAACTTTTGGTTGTATGTACCGTACCATTGGCAGTAGTCGGCCCTTTTTTAGCCCCAGTCAGAATGATGAAAGATGCAAGAAGAGAAAAAAGAAGAGAGGAAGGCAAACAAACAGTCGATGTCAAGAGGGCGTGCTGGTATGAAAATGATCTCCTCACACGCAGGCGCAGAATGTATGTGCTAGCTGGCCGATAGCTCTAGTCTTTGCGATTTTGGGCAGAGACACAGGCGACATGAGCCAACGCTACAATTAGCCTTCGTCACCACTAGTTCTTTGATGTTGGTTTGGTGTATATGGGCCATAACTCTACACCTTTGACTCAATTAGTATGTACAGATGTATGAATATGCAAATGAGTCACCGCCTCTATCTCCAGCCAACCCTCAGCTGCTCATCTGCAGCTCGAGCACACCTGCTTATCAAACACACAAATGTCTGCTTGTAAACACGAGCCTTCAGTTTTACATTATGAAAAAGATGATAATTTCTTGCTAATATTAGATAAACCTTATTCCCAATCGCCAGCTCTGACAAGGTGAGGCAGTGTTTCCAGATGTACAATAATTATTGTGTTTGTACGATAATTTTGCCCTTTGTACGACGTACAATCAATGGTTCCAAAATTGCCGTAATGTACGATAATTTGACCACTGTGAGACTTACAATAAGCACAATAAGCCACGTAGACTGAGAAATAGCTTCTCTCAGTGTTATTTCAGTGTCAAAAAGTCATTTAAATACTTTTTTACTAAAGTTATAAATTTAACCTATTGGCTCTCATGATTGTGATTGACGTAGGATAATTTTTCTCAAAAAACTAGAATTTTGAGCCTTTTGTACGATAGTTTAACATCACAATCTGGCAACACTGAGGTAATGTGCCCCGCCCTGCAAGGTGATTGGATTGGTTACCTAAGTTCGTTCAGTGAAACTGAGACTGTTATTGGTAAACTACAGTTCCAGGGTGAAAATGCTCCGCCGTGGCATTGACTGCTTACTCCGCACATGATATGTCTTCAAGCATATATATATATTTTTAAAAAACAAACAAGCACATGGGCATGTCAGCAAGATTAAAACTGTGATTTTCATTTGAGGGGGTCTTGAAGTACGCAGTGTGTTCTCATCCCTGCTGGTGCACATATAATATTTCGTCTTATGATATTAAAAGCTGTTCCCTTTACTGCACCGCTCCTCGGCTTTGCAGTGAAGGAGAGCAGCCAGCAGAAGCGGAGCACCAGTGGACGAGAGCTAGCGCACGGGGATGATAGAGAGATGAATAAGATGAGAGGCTGAAGCCAAATCAATAGTCTTCTCTCTAATTCACTATCCTGAATGCAAACGACAAATGCTGGACAATCGATGGCGGAACGGACACACGCACGCACACATGCACGCACACACAAACAAATGGGACGCGCCGCCCCCACTGTTATCGACAGGTTAAAGCGACATCAGTGTGTTTAGACAGATGACAGGGCTTATGGGGGTCTGTGTGGAATACGCTATCAACCTGGGACGCGTACACACACACACTTAACATGTGGAGCATGAAAAGAAGGAAAGTGTCCTTGTGTTTTTCAGGAATTAGAAAGAGACAAAATATTAGAGCGCAGTACTTCTTGTTTCTGCTTTAACTGTTGTGTAGTTTTGTTTTGTTTTTTTCTACCCGTTTCTGTAAACACTCTCAGTCTTAAGCATTGTTTACCATTGTATACACTCAGTTACGACTGCCAGCATCTGTGCGCAGTTAGGTGGCATGGTTACCACCAGCCATTATAAACCTGTAAAGCTTAATCACTGTTAATGATAGAGTCAAGTGGAAACACACACACACACAAACACACAGCTCAAGCATACATACACACATGAAGGTTTTTTCCATACCGCCACCCACGGCCTTATGGGAAGGATGGGCCCCTACCAGAGCTTTAACCACTACAAAGGCAATCTCAGATTACACACACGCACACACTCACAAATGCTGAGTGTGACACCTTATGGGCCGGGGAAGAGCGGGGAGCAGCCATTTCTGCATTTAACAAGATCTTCTGGGAAATTTACAGTAACTGTTTGTTTACAGTAATGGTTTGTTTGGATAAACATAAGAGAGGCACTTTGACTTTTGATGTTTTTTAATGAAACATAAGAGAGAGTGATGGGAGGGCAGAGAAAGTGAAGAGGGGGATATACAAACAAGAAGGAGAGTGAAAATGAAATTATAAAGGAGGTTGTGGTGTGGGTGGCGGGGGGGGGGGAGGGGCAAAAAGTGGAGCGCTGGTTTCTAACCAAGGCTTAATATTTGGCTGCTCGTTGATTGTCGGAGCATCTGGTTATTTAGCTCCATTCAGACAGATCTTTTGTTTGGATTGGTTTCTGCTCTGGGCAAGTGAGAGACTAATCTGCCAAATGCACAAAAGCACCGCACATATGTCCAGCGAGCCCGACTCATAAAGTCAACGCCTCACTCTTTATTTCTTAGTTTGCCTTTTTCTTTCTCCCTTTCTCCCTCTTTCTTTCCTCTCCCTCCATTATTTGTTCTATTTCATCTCTCCTCTTTGGATAGCCTTTTTTTGTTTCCATGCACTCGTTCTATTATTTGTGACAATTGTGCGGAATAGAGTCCAAGATTTTTTCCTTTGTGTTTATAATTACCCAGCGTGCATTGCTGGCCCAGCACCAGGACTGCCATCAGCTTCTTTTGTTCCACTTCCTCCCTGTGTTTCTTTTGTTTTTGTTTTTCCTTTTATTAAATGATAAATATTTATGTCATTTTATCCCCCCCCCCCCCCCCCGCACCCCCCCAAACAGGATTGTTTGTTTCATGAATAGAGGGACTGCAACAACCCACTAGGGTGCTGTTGAGAGGAAGGATTTTCTTTAAAGATAGTGGATGCTTGTCGTAAAGAGACGAGTGCGAACAACAGATTGGCCAAGATAATAAGAGTTTGGTCTGAACCGCTGAAAACGTGTTGGATTATCGTCAAGAACACCGGGGCATTGAAAGAAAAGTTATCTAGTTTTTGTTAACTCCAGAGAGGCTGTTTGTGTTTCTGCAGGTGACACTCGCAGAAAAGCATTTGAAGTATCACAAAAACACGTTGAGGCTATCACTGTTTTTACATCTTGGTGTCGTAATGAGCAGAATGAGTGTTTCTCAGCCATGTTCCCTTCCTTTTTCTGCTACACACTCGACATCTCTAAACCTCTGATACACATGCACACACACACACATTTCGAGTCCTGGTTTAGAAGCGGAGCAGTCATCCAGGTAATATTGACATCACAGAGGAATGACATTGGTGTCCGGTTTCAGTCCTGTCCTCGGAGAAGCTGCGGGCTTTCAGCTCAGTGCACAGAGCAGAGCCTTTAAGAAGTAATGCATGACTACAACTGAAGCAAAAATGAAAGAAGAGAGAGACCTGTTTCATGTCATGTGCATGTGCAGTGCAGCTTTGATGGAAACAGAGCGGCTGATCTGACCTTATATGAGATGCACGTACTGTACTCTACTGTACTTTACCTCCTTTAATACTTCTCTATTCTATTTTATTCTGTTCCCCCCTACCAGTTCTGGATCAGTTGCCCTTCATGATGATGTCACATCCTCTGATCCCTGCCAGTCTGGCGCCGGCCTCCGTTTCCATGGCGATGGGCCAGATGAACCGATTGAGCACGCTGGCCAGCATGGCCAACGTGGCGCAGCTCCACGCCAAGCCCCCTGCCAGGGCTCCCACCTCCGTCATTAAGGTGAACTCAGAGGCCCATCAGCTCGGTGGATCTGACTGCCGGCCAGAGTCCACGTGACACCCGGGATCTCATGACATGAAGTCAGAATTAAAATTACAGAGAAGACATAACACTAACTTAAATAACTTGCTTTTGACATCTTAAATTCAAGAACTTTTAAATATCCTAAAAACTAAAAATCGCTTTGATCCAATGGTTTCGGCTAAAAACTGGTAGTTGTTTGCTGTTGGATATCTGGATTACTACCAGAATGTAATCAGTTGCTCCTTGGCCTAAGTCCAATCTCATACCTATTTATAAATATTTGAGATATCCTGCACACAGACAGAAACTCCGACTGTCCAAGCCAAGTTGTTGACTTTGCTTAAAAACAGTCCTGTGTTTTAGACTAATTAAAGGAGGTTTGGAAAAATTTCATACTGTATGTGCCAGGCCTCACAAAGTATAACATTACACCATGTCCTCATCAGTAGCAGGAAGTACCGTGTCCGGTCATAATTTTAACGATGCGGACCATTGTTTTTAAAACACTGGACTGAGTCCCAAAGATGGTTTACGAGGCTTACTGAAATGAGCGCCAAATTTTCCTACAAACACCAAAGAATGTCATATTATAAATTCAGGCCTTTCCAACAATATTGTTTTCTTTCAAGTGATTTGTAGATAACTGCCCTACAAAGCCAAAATATAGCTGTATATTTGGTCAAAATTGAGCCTCAAAACTTTTTTGATACCCCTTTTAGCATATGAAATCTGTGTGCCTTAAAAAATGTACAGTATGTGAGAAAAATGTGAAAACCCCTGAGTATTAGAACCTGCTTTCTCACTCTGCACAAAGAGCTACATCAACTTAAATCTAGCTGCCACAGGCTAGCCTTAGCTAAAATATAATATATATTGTTTTACTTTTAACACTCTCTTAAATTGTAAAATACCCATTTTATTGGTGATTTTCAGCTTGTCGTCCATCGTAACTATATGAGACAGTAGAAGCTATGATGAATAAGAAAACAGCTAAACGGTGACCAGTGGCAGCCGTAGACCATTTTAAAAAGTACTGTGGGGGTAATGAATGGTGAAGGCATGATGCCGCCCTACTCTCCTAATGATTGGCTTGTACTCATTGCTGTTGTCCGTTGGGTTGGTTAGTTTTCGGCATGAAGATCCAGACGAAGGAAGAGTAGGGCGTGTCATGCTTTTGTCTGCTTTGGTTAAAAAAAAAAAAACTTGAGGTGAAAAACACACAAAAATATTCACCACAGTTAGGGGTGTCAGAGGGTGTCGCAGGCTTTATATTAAAGGGGTGCAGGCCCTCTTTGTCCCTCCCTTAGAACCACCATTGAGGGTAACTACCATTAGTCATATCAGCTTTTGACTCTAAATTCACTGAATTTGGTATGCTACATTTAAATCATACATTTCAATGTATTAAATCGTAAATTAATTTTGATAAATATAATAAATTGTAATATGTAGATAAAGAGAAAAACGGTAGATGCACTATGAAGAATTCACTGTGAATAATCAAAATTAAGTTTATTCTGTTAAATCTTCTATATTCTGCATTTTCTTCCTGCATTCTTAATATTATCCAACCCAGAATTCACTATCTACATTTAGACAAAATAATCAGCCTCAAAGGGTTTAAAATTAAAGCTTAAAAGGCATGAAACTTTTTTATGTGTCACACAGTTTTGAATGTAAAGTGTGATTCATGTTTTGTATTTTTTTTATTTGTATATTTTGCACTTTATAAGCCATAATCTTTTTTTTCTGTCTGATTTTGTCACGATAATCATTTTTTGTTGTCTGGTAGGAGCGAGTGCGTGACAGCCCGTCACCTTCTCCCTCATTGGAGGAAGCTCAGATGTCGTCCAATCACAGCAGCAGTGTGTCGAGTTCACCGTCTCACACAGAACGCACTGCAGAAAACACACGTACGTAAAATGACTTGTTTGACAGTATTCTCACAAAAATACCTGTGAGGAATTTCTAAATTATGAGCTTTTTTAATATTTCGTTTCAGACCCACATGATGACGGCCTGTCATCAAGTCATAATGTGTTGGGTCATTCCCCTGGTGTGGTGCATGGTGCCAGAGAGACAGATGTGACCTCAGTGGAGTACAGCAAGGAGAACAAAAGGGGCCACACTGACAGAGGTAAGATACACTATTATTTTTGTAAAGCTTTCTTTGGTATTGGATCTGGTTTTTGCAAAACTTTCTCTCTTTAAAGCAGCTACAAGGGAGTTTCATTTTATGTTGATTTTGGCGGCCCCTGTATTTCCATGAGCACCACCACCTTGTGTCGTAAAAATTTTGATTTGTCTAGCATGTGCATTTGCTTTAGAGGCAAGTGAAAGAAAGTCGCGAATTACTTTTATTACCATTTTCCGTTGTTTCCTTTTTTTTCCTTGATAGCTGTTTTTTAAGATGTATAGATGAGTTGTTGTATCTTGTTGTAGCTATGTAAGATTAGTAACTGTTATATGACCAAACGGCAACCTCTGGGGCTAAAAAATGCAGTTTCAAAAACTGCAGTTCCTCAAATGGACACTTGAGACTGGCTCCAAAACAAGACAATCCTCATAGACCCCCATGTTCAAATGCATGACTTTACAGCACAAATGGTTACAAACTGGTAAAAAAAAATGGTTTTGGTCTCTATAACTAATGTTCTCTAACTAATGGACAACTGTACAGGGATGAATTTCTATATAAATTCTCCATTTCCATTTTATTAAGGCTTAAAATTACGCATAATTAAGGGTCGGACCTTAAAGTGACAGGCTCTATGTGAGATGTCACTACTGTCTGTCAGTTAGATCCATCCCTCATTCCTCCACACCTCCACACCTCCACACTCTCTCACTCTCTCACACTTCTGGCTCCAAAAAACCAAGATGGCCACAGCCAAAATGCCATATTTGAGACATCAAAACGGCGGTCCACAAACCAGTGGGTGACGTCACACTACGTCCATTATTTTATACAGTCTATGACTATGACAACGTTAAAACAAAGTAAACTTTATTTCAGCCAACATAAATGAACATATTGTTGTAAAACCTGGTAATGTATTTTTTTCAGAAATAGAATAGACATATTACCTGTCTAGTAGGAGGAGAGCCAATTCAGGATCAGTTTTGAATCCTCTGAAATCCAGCAAGTCTCTCCATCTGTTGCTGATCCTGCTCCACCGTCAGCCTGGCCACAAAATGCCAAACTTCAAATTTTCATTAAAAAATGTTGCTTCCTTTTAATTGGCTAACGAACAAATTACTGCAAAAATGCCTGGAAAATGTAAACAAAGGCTCTCTTAGTTTGCATGCCATACATTGTTTTGTCCGTGACAGGCATACAGAATAACTATAGAAACAGCCAATCTTCTTACTGACAGTCTTGTTTGCTTATGTAGGTAAAATAGAGGCATCAGACTGTTTAAAGATCCACTCTGTAGCATTTATTTGCATCTAGCGGTGAGGCTGCAGAACTGAAACTTCTCATATGTGTGAAGCATGTGGGAGAACTACAGCGGCCATGAGAAAACATAATGGCCCTGTCTAGAGCCAGGGTTTGGTTTTTCCATGTTGGACTACTTTAGAAACAACATGGCGGATTCTGTGGGAGAGGACCTGCTCCTTATGTAGATGAAAACAGCTAATTCTCCATAACGACACACCAATTCACTCTTTCAGGTGATTATAAACTAATGAAAGCATAGTTATGAACATTAAATACCATTTCTGCCAATAGATGCCCCTAAATCCTACGCACCTGACCTTTAACAGCCAGTTTAAAACTCCTATAGCTGCTTTAAACAATTTTAAACTTAACTTTTTATAGTGTTTTTAGATGTTTTCACATTGAGATGGCTTCATGCAAAGGTCAAGAGTTTGCTGTTTTTGAGAATGTCTAACTATGGTCATTAATCATTAAATGATTATTAATGAGAAATGATTATTTCTCAGACAAATCAATTGCCTTGAAACAAAGTCTGTCAATACGGTACAACAAGCACTACGTTTCCATCCATCTGTGTCATCATTTACACTCTGTGGATTTAAACACTTGTGGCAAGTGTGTGATGGTTTATTTAACACTATTTATCTTAAAAGGGTTTTATAACTGTTTGACAAGAAAGAAATATCTCAGTAACAGGTCGATAAGGATTCACTGTCTTCTCTGCTCCTCCTCTCCTCCTCGCTGTCAGTGGCCCCCCTACCGGCTTCCCGCGGAGAGCAAAGACAAATAATTCTGCAAAACAGGGCTCCATTAGACCAGGAAGCAGTGTTACATTAGCGAGCCATTTGCCGGGCCGCGGCCTAACGAGCCAGGCGGCCTCCCGCGCTCTCAGCTGGACCTCATCTGCATAACGACCGCCTCCCTGTCGTTAGGGCCTGCGTTGCCACGGCGCTGCAACGTCAGTTGTTTGGTTCTCTCTGTCAGGGAGGTTTGCATTAGCTTAATGAGGACTGCTCAAGGACAAACAGTCAGCAGAAATCTACAGCGAGAGCAAGAGAGGGAGAGAAAAACGGAGAGTTTGTATGTGTGTGCACGCGCCTGTGTAAATGTATTCTAATACTGAATCACATTATTCAGTAATCGAATCTAAAAATCACAAAGGCCTCCCAGGTAAGGTTTCAGATGCTGTCAGGTATCTGTGAACATATTGACAAAGCAGTGATGGCACCAACGACGTGAATGCCATGCATCACACATCGCATTTATGCAATTGATTTCCAATTGATTTTGCAGCATGCAAATGAAACACATGTACATTTGCTGGATTGCAGGCTTTTGTGTTCGACCTACAACATCACAAGATAGGTTTATGGTGGATTGAACAGGAGTTTCAAAGAGCACTTCAGCGCTGTCATTCTGTCAATCTATTGTATGATAATCTCTGAGTGTGTGTGTGTGTGTGAGAGAGAGAGTCAGTTTTGGCTGTGTGTGCTGTTTCAGTGGTCTTTGAACAACGTATCCATGCAGCAAAGATCAGAGGCCATCCCTGACACCTCACTCCCATTAACCAAACATCAGCAGAATTTTATTCTCTGTCTGTCTCTCTCCTTCTCTCCCTCCCTCCCTCCCTCCTGCTCTCTTCCGCTGACTGGCAGTCTTCACGTGGTGAAGTTCATTAGCCCTGGGGACGGGTGGGAGAGGAGTAAGAGAGGGGGGAAAAAGAGAGATGAAGTTGGGAGAAAAGAGAAAAACAGACAGTGACCTTGGTTAGGGAGATGGGTAAATGATCAAACGAGCTGGCAGCTGTGTGTGTGTGTGTGTGTGTGTGTGTGTGTATTTATGCCAAACGTGTGTGTGTGTGAGTGTGAGGTAAAGTAGGCGTAAAACAGTAACTCAATAAAGGATCAGTCACATCCAAGGAGCCTGGGGAGCCCACGCTGCTGACTGCGCACTTCAGCGGCTACAAATGTGTGTGTGTGTGTGTCTGTATGTGAGCCACGGGAGTGTAGTTGGATGCCCTCCGCTGAGCTCGCCAGCACCTGCTAATTACCTTTCTCTACAGAGCAATGCTTTTAGCAAGAAAGAGGGAGAAAGAGGAGGAGGAGAGGGGGGTATTGCTTCTCATCTGTGAAACACCTTGAATGTGACAGTTGCCAAGACGTGAGGCCGAGGAGGAGAAGGGGAGGTGGGTGGATTTGGAGCAGAAGATGCTGTGGTCAGCTAAGTGGAGAAAACACTGTCATTTGTCACAGACAGAGAAAAGTGCCAGATATCACATCGCACGTTCACACTCGTCTCTGCTCCAGTAACCGCCGGACTCCCAGGACGTCTTCGTCCTCAGTGGCTCGGATGACAGTAAACGCAGAAAGTGAGCAACTGCCTGATGTGTGGGGAGGAAAAAAATGCAGAAAATGGCTAATCTTCATCTCCCCTACCGTCACGAATCGGGAACACGCAGTTCTCAGGTTTACAAACAGATGGTCATCCATAATGCAGCTTCTTAGCTGTTTTTATGGGAGATGTCAAGCTGTGATGCATTATCAATAGGCAGAGTGCCATCTAATAAAGGGTAACCACATTTTCAAAACCCCAAACCAGGACTTCTGGGTATGTGTACACACACACTGTAATTAGTTTAAACACCTATTTACAGTTGGGCTTGATATGTTTACAAGACATTAAGTAAATGTATTGGTAAGCTATGAATTACAGAAATTTGCATTCAGTCCTGATTACATACATTGCTGGAATGATGATGTGTTTGGTTTGAAACAAACATGACACCTTAATATCAGGAAGCAGGAAAGAATTTGTATGTTGGTTATAGTGGAAACTGCTCCCATCAATCAGTGCTGCAGGAAAAGACAGTTTGTAGACTTAATGTATTTTTCAAAACAGTACTTTCAAAGTCCTTTACAGGAGGGAATAAAGAAAAAGAGAAATCTCTCTCTCTTGTTCCTGCTGGTTGAATGCACTGACTGTAAGCTGCTTTGCACATAAGCATCTGTCAGGTGGATGTAATGTAGTGCAATGTAAAGAGTAAACAATGTTTAATACAAGGTTGGAAAATGTTACACAAAATATGAAGTTATAAGAGCAAGAAAAAGTCAAAGACAACAGATGGATTTTAAGATGCTGTAGAAAACCACAAAAACAAACAAATAAGCATCGCTCCTTTGCAGCTACAACAACCAAAAATTCACTTTACACTTAAAACAAACATAGAAACAAACATATTAGTTCATCTCTTAAATACTTTCTGACTTTCCTGCCCTGTTTGTAGCCCATCTGTTCCTAATGAAGACCGTGGTCCTGAATTATTTGAATCTTTAAAAATAGGGTGGATCAAAGGCCAAGTGTTTTCCTATAACAGCTGGGCACTGTAGTTTTAGCAGATGTAAACGATGCATTTGTTGAGACGTTTCTTCAGATTTGGCGCAATACAGAGTATTTACAACTAGAGCTGCAATAACTAATCACTTGGTTCTCAGCTATTACTAAAATAATTGCCAAATGGTATGATAATCTCTCAAATCGTTTGAGTAATTTATTTCTAAAAAAGTTAAAATTCTCTGATTCCATTGTCTTGCCACCAACATCGTAAGATGTTGATTCATGGTTGAATTTGGGTTGTGAAATTTGAGTGACCATAATCCTATGTCAGGATGTCTAATGCCAATGTTGATGTATACTACTGATGACAGATGTCACTGATATTTTGTTGGGCCCAAGTTGTGTTGATAAGTAACCAAACATCTTCTAAACGTATCATGCCAACGTTAACTTGATGTAGAATAACAACATTCAGTTGTAAGTCATGAAGAAACCAAACCTAACGTCCCCAAACTTCATTGTTTTAATGTCCACAAAATGTGAAATTCTAATGTTGTTAGACATTTTAAATCTTGCCAACCTAGTTTCATTCTAACCAAAGTTTAACAACTGTTCAGTGAGTCCAACGTCTTCCTGACATTATGTTGCCATCCAGAGCCAAAAAACTCCAAATCTTCAGTCTGTGGACAAAACAAGATATTTAAGGACATCATTTAAGGCTTTGGGAAACACTGATCAACATTTTTTCAGCTTTTTCTGTCATTTTATAGACCAAACCACTAATTTGTAAACTCTGTAGAACCTAGAGCAACATCAGTTTTGTTGAAGTGATTTGTTTTGAAAAAATCAAAAAGCAATGAGCAACTTCACAAGAAATATCGCATAATTGCAAAAACATTAGTAAAAAGTGACACAAAATTGACTTAAAATATTGGCTGCAGGGAGATTATTAGATTGGAAAAAATAGGGGAAAATGTGCAGAAAACTATATTTATAATCTTTTTTTTTTACTTCTTACTTGTAAGTTCCCGTTTGCCGTCTTCCCCTATTTTTGGAAGAAATCAAGCCAATTTGCCCACATTTCAAAGGGTTAATCAAGAAAATAACAGACAGAATAGTCGTCAGTGAAAATAACTTAGTTGCAGCCCTATATCGGCAGAATGGTGTGTGCAGGAACAACCTATTAATAAATTGCTGGCGCATGTTCAGGAAACTGAAGGAATATGTTACCCAGTGCAACAGTGTGGCTCACTGATTAATTGTTTTTTTGTTATTGTTTTTTTTACATTGGAGGTCTGTGGCACAGAAGAGGTGGTTGTTGGTTTTGGTCTTTTCATGGGAAGAAAAATATCGAGTATGTCTGCAAAGTCATGTAGACTAAACGGTGAGCCTTTTGTGGAAAACTGATTTAACTGATGAGATATGAAAATGTGTCTCTGCCCTCCAGATAACAACTCCTTGGCCACTCAGACAACCAGGGAGAGCTGTGATAGACAAGTCTACCACAAACCCCCATCGGGCTGTGAGAGGGTATCTTACCCCGCGGGACAGAAGCTCCCAGCAGGTCTCCACCACGCTCCCTTCATCTTCCCGGAAGGCTTGTCCTCCATAGAGACCCTGCTCACGAACATCCAGGTGAGGCTCTGCCGGGGCTTTATTATCATTATACTCTGAGATGAATAGGAAGGGCGATGAGCCACTCTTTGGGATTTCCTGAAATGGTAAATAGCAGACGAGGCAGACATTTAGGATGTGCAGTAATTGGGGATGGGCGTGTGCTGACCTGCTTCTCAGATTTTACATTTCTTTGTTATAGCAGAGTCACAATGAAAGCACTCACCGGCTGGGTTTTCACAGGAAGGAAAAAAAAAAATGCATGTCTTTAACCTCATTTGACCCTGATGTGGCAGCAGTTAGCATGTAGTTAAAAGATCTGTGTTGGCTTTCATGAGGTTAAAAACAGATTTTTTTTTCTTTTCCTGCCTGAGTAAATCAAGGAATTAAACACCTGAGTAAAACATTAGACCAAAACATTGCCTGAGGAAGAGCCACATTCTTTGTGATCTTTTCCAGTCAGGTGGTTAACATGCTCTTTTTTTTTTTTTTTAATATCCACAGCGGCTCATTTTAAAAGATATTAATCTTGAAAGTTAAAAACACACTGCCTTTGTTAAAGTGTTTTAAAAACAAAACTATTTACTCAGGTTTAGGTGAAGTAAGGCTTCTCTCTGTGAAGTGTTAAAAGGCTTCTTACCTGGTTGTGTGATCAGTGTGTAACCTGTTGATGTGTGCCTGTGTGTCTCCAAGCAGGGTCTGCTGAGGGTCGCCATAGAGAACGCCCGGGCGCAGGAGAAGCAGGACCAGATGGAAAGGACGGAGCTGAAGATGGAGCTGGTCCGAGAGAGGGAGCTCAGAGAGACCTTGGAGAGACAGCTGAGCATGGAGCAGAAAAACAGAGGTAGACTGCACCACAACAAGCAGCATTTAATGAGAAAATTCTCAGGTAGACTTTGCAGACACAGCAGACTAAACTCTTAACTATCAGTGTTAATTTAAGATTTTATATTCTTGTTGGCAACTGTTGACGGTAGTTTTGTTTTACTCTCATTTAAAGCTATTGTACATTAGTGTTAAATTTTCCCTCATGAATTTCTGATCGTTTTTCTGAAGGTGAATGTTTAAACCTTCAGTAGCAGGTGGCACCTTCTACTGTAGCCTCATCTACTAGTGTGTGACTTCATTCATTCAACTTATATTTAAATCTCAAGGAATCGGCCAACATTTTCAGTGATGAAACACAAAAGAATACAAAGAAAGCACAAACAACGACAGGCCGAACACCGTTAAAAACAGTTACTTTAAATGAGAGGAAACCAATGCACATCTATCAAATAAGCTGCCCATCCCATTGGATGCATTGAAAGATTCTATAATGCAAGTCCATTTACTGTTTACCATTATATTAGTATTAGTATACTGTACTTTCAGTATTAGTAGACTGGCTTACTAGATTGGCCTCATTTATCGACTATTACCATAAAATTAAAATCTAATTGAAAACCACGTAATTAATTAATAAACTTGAAAGTAGTCACACACCTGGATAAAACAGACCGGTTTCTGGAAATCAGTGCTTCTTTGCTGTTTCACACTGAGAACAGGAGCCTACAGAGAAAGTTGCGCCGTGCAGCCACTGGCAACTGTTTTTTAGCACCTAAGAAGAAGCAATATCCAGTAAATAGTGTAACGTTAGTTGTGAGCAAATGTCAAATTAAGTAATAAAAGAAAAATCAGTGGAACTCATTCTCTACGTGTATTTGTTCATGTTTTGCAAAGGGTTTAAGCTGAGCTAAGTCATAGAACAATGATAGCAATCTTGTCACATCCATACAGGACTCGTATCAAATCGTTTTTCAATGATATGCAAGTTGTAGTATTGGAATCGTATCAGGAAGAACAAAATGATATCAGAACATCTCTAACATTTACCTGACATCCTCCTCTGTGCTTTTCTTCTCCTCTGTTTAGTTCTGATCCAGAAGCGCCTGAAGAAGGAAAAGAGGAGCAAGAGGAGACTACAGGAGGCCTTGGAGGAGGAGGTCAAACTGCGGGATCAGGCCGAGCACACCCTGCTGCACACTGCCAACACACACACAGGTACAGGCACAGAAACCGTTTTCACGACATCATAAATTTGTCATGTTTTTTGTGAGCCTCAAGTTTTTTAATTCTCATTTTCATATTAAATGTCACCAAGCCTTTCGGTGCAACACAGCCCCGACTGTTCATTTGCCTCTAATTAAGTGTCTTTATTAATTAATGACCAAACTACAGGCCATCAATCATCGGCGGCCCCTCCTCACACAGAACCCGTGACCCAGGACGTGGATGGGAGCAGTCACGATGACAACAGGCTGGACACCAAGGCGACAGTACAAGGTACAGGTGTCCGGATAACAAACACTGCTTCCTCAGAGTTGAGCTGTGAAAACAAGCTTCATGTTAAGATCAGTGAAAATGGCGCAGTTGTGCAATTATGAGACGGAAACGACTGAAGTAGAAAAGCTGCTGTCGCTGCTGAAATGTTGAAATGAGGACAAACAACCTTATTACAGAGCTTTGAAATTAAAGGTTGTACTTTTATTCTTCTCTTGTGAAATGAGCTTCAGAAACTCTTAAGTGAGTCTAGTTCTTAAAAGAAAAAGTATGTCTAAAAGCAAAGATATGTGTGTCAACATTTGCAAAGGGGCTGCAATAAGTGTGAAGGAATCATTTACTCATTAATAGTGGTAAACTGACTAAAAACAGCAATTTCAGTGTAAGAACTGTGGAATAAACGCTGATATACCTGCTGCTGGGGATTTATTTAGCTCCTATCAACTGAGCTGGGACAAGATTTCATTATCACTCACTGCTTTTGATGCTTAACTGACCGGCCGACTGGAAGGGTTTTCAAAGATTTCACGGGGAGACCGCTCCTGAGAAGTTGAACAAAATTAAATGAAGCATGAGGCAGTTCACCGGGGCTACCATTTTAATGGAGATGGGCGTTTAATATATTTATTTTGCCAACATTATTGTGTTCACAGGGATAGATTAATGAGAAAATCCCACATGTAACGTCTTAAATAGACAGAAAAAGAAATGGCCGTGATCTCTAGCCCGGCCTCATCAAAAGAGTGCATGGTTCCAGCCCACCTCTGCTCCGCACCGTGCCAGGACCGCCGTACCAGACAGCGTGCTTGTTCAAAGCCAATTTTTAATTGAATGTCAGTGAAGCAAGAAGAGAACTGGCCACTAATTAACGGCTGTCTTAATTGTCCTCGTGACGAGTTTGTTTGGACATCATTTGCATAATTAACACCCAGTAATAAATCATTTAAAGGGGAATTGTCTGTCAGACAGCAGGGCAGGATGTGGTTCCTTTGTGCCAGGAAGTTTTATCGCCAAAAACAGGGATCAGGGGCCGAAAAACACTTTCAACTTAGCCTTACTTAATAATGATCTTTTATTAATGATCTTTGGTCAGGGTTATAGGGGAACTTGTTCAATATTTATAATATAAATATAATATTTGTAGTGTACAGAATTTGTCCTAACGTGTAGAATTATGATTGTGTTTTATTACATCTGGTTATTTTTTTCTGTATTTCAGAGGGTCGAGTGTTCCTGCAGACCACTGGCATGTACTGAAGATGAAGCGTACGCACGAATCAATAGATGAATGGAAGAACAGAGTGACAAAGATTCCTCATTTATGAGAAATACAATCGTCAGGCATGCTTGGTCACATCTGAGATACACATCTCCGCCTCATCGAGACGACTCCCCTCCATCTCAAGGGTGACATTTGAACTTTCCCATTGCTCTCTTGATTAATTTATTGCATTTATCACCGAACCTCGGCCGTAGTGGGAACAGTACTTTATTCTAATGATGTGTTTGACTGTGTTTCTTTTAATCAAGTTTTTTTTTAGATCCTAGATGAAGATGATCATAGTTGGTTTTTTTTGTTTTTTTTGTCAGTGCTGTTTATCTGGACACAAGTGATGAATATAACTTGTAACAGAGTTGTGTACATATATATAGTCATCATTTTTGTTATTATTATTATTATTATTATTATCATCACAAAAACATAATGGCATGTTGTACAGTCAGTACATGACCTGTATTGTGTATGTTATGCAGTAGTGCAATTTGACAATACAAACAATACAAATCCTTTTTATTAAATTGTGTCAGTGCTTCTTTCTTTATGTCACAACTGCAGTCTGGATGCATTAATCTGTGTAAAAATAGGTAGATTTCTTTTAAAAAAATTGGCTTACAGTTTAGTTTTGCATATACAATAGATTCCGTAGTACAGAAAACCCTTGAGATTTGTTCTGTGTGTGCAGGAGAGGGAGGTCCATGTGCTTGCATGTCTTGCATGTGTGGGGAGTGATGTGACATTGATTCTTGCACCATCTCCAAAAACATACACGTAAGTATTGACAGAGAGACAGGGAGGTGGTGAGCAGGGTCACATGTAAGCTGTCCTTTGGTGAAACATGATGACGATGCACTCTCTCCCTCTCTCTGTGGCTGCACTCTTTTTTTTTTTTTTATCACGTTTCTTTCTCAGGACAGAGAAGAGTGAGGGACTTTAAAAGCTAAACTTGGGTCATTAAATAATTGAAAGCAAATTTGGTAAATGTGTAGAAAGATAAGATGAGATTGATTTAGATTGATTGATTATTTTTGTGTGCCCAACCGTCATGGGTTTTACAAGACACCAAAAGTACAGTCGCAGTGGTCAAACATTTCATTGCATTAAAAGAAATTACAGGTTATTTTACAACTCTGTCTTAGACAAAATAATCTGCGGTGTCTCTCGAGCTTGGCAAATAAAATCTGACTTTTCTTGAAGTGCAACTCAAGTTTTCATAGTCATCTAGCCAAAAGGAAACAACATAAATAGATGTAATTTTACTAAAATGCACGTCCTTTGTGTCCTTGTGAACAAGACAGTAAAATAAAAAGTGAATCTCAATTTTAAAAGAAATAGAATTATGTTAAAAGAGAACCAACTTTTTTTGCTGTGTGAAAATTTGTGGCTATTTTATCATCTTTGTAGGCCAAATATTAGCATTGCAGGAGATACGACCATATCTAACTAAACTAATGAATAATATTTTCTGTCTCATTTTTGGATTTCAACCCCAAAAATCTCTAGTAATATTATTCAATTGTAATAAAAAAAAAAAATCTGCATGCATATATTTGAGAGTATTATCAACTGAAATAGACTGTTCTGTGTGTGAGAGTGTGGCTAGAGCAGAGGCGTTGTTGTTTGGGGGTAAGTGGGATTACCCAGGGCCCAAATGGGAAGGTGGCCCTTGAATGATGAAATTAAATGAAAAGTTTGCTTTATTTGCAGTTTTTCTGGTACTAAGTTATGTGTGCCATGATTATTATATATTTTAAAACTTTATAGAAACAATAATGGAAGCTCTCTGCGGCTCCTCTCACCCCTAGAGGCACAAAATAGTTTAGTCCACCCCTGCACTAAACACAGCTGGAGCAGAGTGGGTGACTGCTTATGCTGCTGGAGCATCAACGCACACGTGTATCCCTAAGAACGGGAAATCACACTGTGAAAAGAAACTATTTGTTTTAACCTAAGAAAGTCAGTTAATTGTAAGTTGACTGAATTTGAGAAAACAAGTTAGGTTATTTTGTAATGTAATGTAAAAGGTGTGTGAGAGTGACATGGATCACGAAAGAAATAGAGGGGGGCTGCGGAGGCTGCAGAGACTGCTTGTGCATGGGGCCCAGAATTTGCTGCTACGCCCCTGGGCTGGAGACATGCAAAAATACACCAAGTGATCCTCGACTGAAGCGGAGGGCCGATGCATGAATATGTAATAAATTATGTAAGGGGTCGAGGATCACAAATGCTATTGAGGCCTAACTGTTTAGAAATATTTCAAGCAGATAATTTCCTCTACAGTCGATACTCAGGATCCTAATTGGCAAGCAAAAGTAGTTTTCTAAAGTAACACATTCCACATTGTTTTGAGCCCATTTGCTGTGCCCAAAAAATCCTTGAAGTAGGCCAGATTTTGCCCATGCAACCTTGTGTAAATGTGCAGTGTGCCATTTCCTGGACACTGGCAGATAAGCTGTGATGCAGGACTAAAACAATACCTCTGTTACAAGCAATTCTTCCTGAATACAGAGTGGCTGACAAGTGAATAGCAATGAGTCACATAAATGAATGTGTGAATGAGTCATCAGCTTTTCAGATGACCACCTCAGAGGCTGTCTTGACTAAAAAGGTTTGTGACTTCATTCAGCACCGCTCTACTCTTTCACACTGTCTTGTATCTCTCTCTCTCTCACACACACACGCACACACACACACATACACACACATCTCTCACAATTCACCGAGTCGCATTGTCCTGCCGAGAGATGTGTAATGGAAAAGATAAATGGAGGATAAAGCTAAGGTGACAGGACTGAGTGTGCATGTGTGTATGTGCATTTGCATGTGCGTGCGTGTGTGTGTGTGTGTGTGTGTGTGTGTGTTTGTGTGTGCTTACCAATAAAGAGACTCCAGATTTGGAGACAGCCTTGACTCCTGCTGTTTGCTTTGTTCATTAAGAGGAGATGAGCAGATGGTTTGCTGGTCTGTTGTGCAGTACACACATGCGGCAGGCACACACACACAATTCACCGAGTCGCATTGTCCTGCCGAGAGATGTGTAATGGAAAAGATAAATGGAGGATAAAGCTAAGGTGACAGGACTGAGTGTGCATGTGTGTATGTGCATTTGCATGTGCGTGCGTGTGTGTGTGTGTGTGTGTGTGTGTGTGTGTGCCTGCCGCATGTGTGTACTGCACAACAGACCAGCAAACCATCTGCTCATCTCCTCTTAATGAACAAAGCAAACAGCAGGAGTCAAGGCTGTCTCCAAATCTGGAGTCTCTTTATTGGTAAGCACACACAAACACACACATACACATACGCACATCTCTGCGCTGTTTAATCTGATTATCTTTGATTGAGAACAGGGGCAAAGCAACCTTTTTAGACCTCACTCCTACATCAGTGACAGAGAAGGTCTGAAACACAATTAGCAAGCTGTTCCTGAGCTCTGCTTTGCAGTCACATCTGACCACAAGCAGCCAAATAGACCTAATGGGTGGGAACTAACCAATGGGAACCAACACGCACACTGCATCTGTGGATGATGGGGAAATGCAACACTATTAGACAGCTGTTCGCCATATCTTTTCAAATGTACTTGGACGTAACATAAGCATTGGATCAATTGGCTCAGAAGCAATCACAGCCAGGCATGAAGGTACACACGCGGTTTGATGTGAGGCAAACTGGCAGCCTGTAGTGCAAGACAAAGCCGGGCCTCTGCAAAGGAAGTCTGGACCTTGACAAGATATGACCATGTGTGCATAAGGCCAAGAGGACCATAAGAAAAAGCCATTAATCTGGACTTTGTGCAGCCACATCCTGCTCAAGGCCCCGAGGATAATTAACACTGTTACTTCTCTGTCAGAAAGCTGACCACATGACTTCAAGACATGAAACACTCGCTGTCTGCTGCTTCCACTGTATGCATATCAGACCCATGAACACATATTACACACTAAGCAAATGGTCATAAATGACAAAGATCAAACATTATTAGAGCAATGCTCCAGGGCCTGCGAATACCCTGTCTGAGATACATCAGATAACAGCAGGGTGGCATCGTGGGTAAGCACACTGTCCTTCATCAGGAGGATCTGGCAGCAGAATCCCTGCAGAAATGCTCGTGAGTAAGACAGGGGTGCTGCAGTCGTTAGAGCAGTGCTTCTTCACCTGGGGGTACAGACATTTTAGTGGTCACAGTGGATACAGATGGAGATGACCCTGCTGTCACTACTGTGTGCATCAGAACATGATCTGTCACAATTTATTTTTCACAAGTTTCTCCTCAGCTCTGCAACGATTTTATTTCTACTGTACGAAAGTGTTTTCTTCTTTTCAGGGCTTTCTTTTAATCTGTTTCATATATTTATGTTTTATTATTTTACTTAGACTTTACTTGCTGATTTATATATTTTTTTGTTTATTTGCTTGTTTTGTTATTCTTCTTCCTCTTCCTTGTCATCTTCATCATCATCGTAGTAGTAGCACATTACATTTCATACTTTTAGCTGATGCTTTTATCTAAGTGACAAATCTAAAGTGGATTTAATCACATGGATACAACTCAAAAATTGCAAGAATCATACAAGCACAAAAACTAAATATGCTAAACTGCATCAAGTGCTGCATTTAGGGTGGGTGCAAAATGAGAAATAGAGAAGGAAAAATGTTTTTATTTTATTTTATTTCACTTTATTTTATGGTGCAAGGTTCAGTCTGTGATGTAAGGTATTTCTTATATGTAGGGCCTATGTTTTACTGTGACTTAATTTCTCATTTATATTTAGTTTTGTTTAAATTTGTCAGCTTTTTGTCTGCTTTGTTTAGTTTGCATCTTTACTTTGAAAATACATTAATATCACATTACATATAACATGGTGATGATAATGAATATTAAAAATAATACTGATAATAATACATTTTGAATATTTTTTAAAATCTTATTCATTTGTTTGCTATGCACTGTATAAATTGCTGTATAATATTTTTTATTTGTAAAATAAATTTGATAAATTAATTTGAAACTGTTTTATCATTTTGTTCTATTTCTTCAGACTTTGATCGCAGAAACAACTAATCTATATTCCTCACATGCTATAGACCTCCATAAAATGCGCTATTTATAATTATTTATCAGTAAAAAATGTATGGCTCTCGTCTCATCTATAACACGGAGTAACAGCGCCCTCTATAGGCCTGTTTGCTCTAATGCCGGCGGCCCGCGAATCAACGCTTTTTGGTCCTCTCGGGCTCCTGCAGCAGATCCCCTTCCTCTTGTCTCTTTCTCTTAACAGCCACAGCATGGACCCTCTCTCCAACTTTATCTCGGTGTTTTCGTGTTAGTTTCCGGTTGCCTTTGGATTTACGGCCTTTGTCTGGATTCCTTAACTCACCTGGACACCATGTTTACCACCACCGGCTCTCGGGGCCTGTGTAAGTATCCCGGAGCCGGCGTTAAACGACAGCAGGACTGTGGCAGTCCTCTAACGGCTCCTCCTGTCAGGTACAACGGTAACAGCTAGCTTAGCTAACCGACGTTAGTATCGCGCTGTCATTCATTTACCCGAGGCGGTTTCTATCTGTTACAGCTGCGTTTAGCTATTCGACAACCTGTGTGTAGCTTTTTCTATGTTGTCGATCGGCTCAGTTTAAGTGCCATCGTTAAAATCACCATAATCTGTGGAAAGAGCATTTTTAGATTAGCTAAACAGCCAGCTAAATCTCTAGTAACGTTACAGTGTCTGCCCTGCCTCCATACACACTTCACCCGCCTCTCTCTCTTTTATCCAGTAAACCTTTACCTAATAGACCCTGACATATGCAAAGCTGCCCGCTGAAGTAGGCGACAGTGTCACTGTCCCGTTGTAAATATATATACATATATATATAGTGTGTGTGTTTGTGTGTGTTTTGCACAGACAAGGCTCCTCTGTCTAAAGGCCTCCTGCTGGTTCTCAATGGGCTGACTGTGATGCTCACCCTGCTGCCACAGTACCAGGAACTGTTCGTGTACAACCTGCAGGCTGTCACACAGCAGCACCAGGTATGTCTCCAGCACATGTGTGTGTTTAAGTGAGAGACACAGGGGTGAGGGACTAAAAATAACACCAAGTATCTCCAGGTTTTGTGCCACACCACTGACAGCAAATACGGACCAGATTAGATAATGTGAAAAAACTTGGGGACCAATTGCATTTTGCATTATATGAGCTACTATAAAAATCACACACAGATTAGACAAATGCAACTGTTTAGCTTTCATTGAAAAAGTATTCAACTTTGCATCACTCCTGGAAGTGGTGGCCCTCGCTGTCAACTGATATTGTTTTTTCAGATCTGATACCGATTGTTACAGCTTAATGAGACCGATAACTGATAATTGGAACCGATATGTATTTACAATGAAAATGAAAATCTTTTGAATTTTGAAGTTTGAATATAACAAACTCAAACACAAAACTTAAAAACAAATGCCTTTAGCAAATTTATAATCAAAGCTGAAACATCATATTCAGCAAGTTCTCTGCAATTTTTTTTTGTAAATTTCAGTGAAAATTTAAATTAAAAATGGATGAATAAAAATAGCTCCCTGAGATTTTACAAAGTAAGAGTTCATCTCTGCCTTCCCTGGTGTTCAAATAAAACACTGATACAGATAATCAGCAAAATGCAAACTACGGGCCCAGATAATTGGTCAGGCCAATAGTCTATCAACCACTTCTGTTGACGCTGTACGCCTCTGTCTTCATCTGTTTGCTTGTTCATGGTCTCTTTACAAAAACATTGTAGTTACTATTTGCCGCATGTCAGCAACTGTATGTGGCCATTTATAATCTTTCTGAGCACCACAGTTGGTCCCCATACTGGACTTTGGACATGCCTGCCTTAGAGCCAATAATTTAATGAACATCATCAGGATAAAAGTTTTGGAAAACACCAGGATTCATTTTGGTGGAGACCCTGTCCAACAGGAAGCAATTACTCCATAAAAAAATGCACAGCTGCTGTGGGCCATCACACATAACACTGAAAAGGCCCATTTGAAAGAAATAGAGGCCCTGCCCTGCTGCTGTCAGGACAATAACCCACTCCTGAACATCAGCAGAGCAAAAAACAAAACTAAGGACACAATTGTGAACTTCAGGAATAAACAGCAAAGGAACTACTGCAGTGATACTCAATTTACGGCCCGTGGGCCAAATCTGGCTCGACAGGGTGCCAGGTGGCTCCCCAACTATTTTCTGTTTCACAATGAAAATATGTTGATTCACTCTGGGATTTTCTTGTGTTGTTTGTTGTGTTTGTGTAAATGTGGTGTCACTGCATTAGGAAAAGCATCAAACTATAGTTTTTTTTTTAATTAAAAAAAGTGCGTACACCATAACTATTTGGTGCTGTTGCAACTGGCCTGTCATTTTGCAAAAGTTGCCTCTGGTAAAAGCAAGTTGAGTATCCCTGAACTGCTGCCTCTTTAATGTCAATGGGTCCCCGGTGGAGAGGCTGTACACCTTTAAGTACCTTTGCTTTCACATCCTCGAGGGCCTCACCTCTGCACTGCATAATGACTCAGTGGTGAGAAAGGTGATGCAGAATGTGTTTCACCTTAAACACCAGAGGGGACTCTGGGTATTCCATCAGATACTAAGAAATTTCTCCTCCTGCACCATATAGAGCGTCCTGAGGGGGAACATCACAGCTTAGTACACGAACAGCGCTGAATAGGACCATAAGACCCTGCAAAGAGTGTGTTGTTCAGCTGAACACACAGGTGTTGCTACACACTGCATAAAGAATGTTAACACTGTAATAATAAGGCCAGAACAATCATTTAACATCCCAGCTGCTTTTTCTACCTGTTGAGGTCAAGAAGATGACATATACGTAGACCTATATGAACAATTATTACAATCAGTGCAGTTATGTGGACATAAATAACCTATTAATGAGGCTTATCCTGGTTATGATCATATTCGGGATATGGTGTTAACTTGGGGTTGACACATTATTGCCCTGGCCTATTATCGGGCCGATATTTGGCATTTTGCAGATTATCTGTAACGACATTTTATTTTAATGATTGCCGATAAAATAAGTCAATGAAAAAGTGCAAAGGAAGTGTCAGCATGGGAGGAACTTTGACTTTTTGTAACGCCTCAGTGAGCTTTTTTTATTTCAATTTTCACTGAACTTAATAAAACAAGCTGCTGGGAACTTTTTTATAGAGTTTGTTTATTAAAAATCGGAAATGCAAATCAGTTCCAAATATCAGTCATCAGTCTCATTAACTACTGATGGTCGATATCTGCCCTGAAAAACCAATATCAGTCAACTCCTAGTGTTTGCGTGAGCACAGAGAAATTGGGTTATTCACATTCCATGTAAACACCTCGGTTCTTTCCGAGCACTCCAGCTGCATATCCAGGTTTCTCATAAACACAGTATGGTGTTTACATGCTCACACTCATGGAGGGAATACTCCAAAAACCTGATCATTAACGGGTTATTTGTGACTATGAAATCACACTGACTGTTTAAATGCCTAAATTGATGAAACTGACACATTACATGTCACTGTAATTGTATTCATATAATTTCATGTGACAAATAAATTGACTGATGGATCTTCCCATGTGCATTAGATACATGTTTGTGTGCATGTGTATAACTTTGCTCTCCCTCGTGCTGTAGGTGTGGAGGTTGTTGTGCGGCAGGCTGGTTTGTCTCGACGTAAAGGACTCCTTCTGTAGCAGCCTGCTCATCTACAACTTCCGTATCTTTGAGAGGAGGTTTGGCACCAGGAAATTTGCTGTGAGTACCGAAAACCATTGAGAGATTATCGCAAATATCTGTACAAATTTAATAAACTTGCTGATATTCTTAGCTGAACTAGATTCTCCCAAAGGGATGGATTTAATGTTATAACTTGTAACTTCATTCTCTAGTTACTTTGATAAACAAAAGCAAAATGTTCGCAAGTCAGAATCACCTTTGCGTCATCTTGTAGGGAAGAGCACACAGAACTTCCTCATCTGGCACAAAGCAGTTCTCTAACTTGCTGTGTCACTTAATTTTGACTTTGTGTTTGTGAAATTAGAGTTTGTTTGTTAAATTCTGGACAAGACTCTTGTTTTCAGTGCGTGTCATGTTCTAACCATCGTGTATGGTGCTCTTCTTAACTCTAGTCCTTCCTGTTGGGCATTTGGTGTCTCTCCGCGCTGATGGACTTCCTGCTGGCTCAGGCTTTCCAGTATCTGTTTGACTATGAGGTGGAGGAACTGCCTGCAGGACTGTGAGTAGCTTGATAACTTTAATAGCCACAGTACATGTGAAGATCCTGCAATAAAAATATGAGTATCCTGGTATTTAGTTGGGTTTATGATGTGTGAAAGCAATGTGCAAACTATGTGTCAGTTAAGTAGAAAATCGCCATTTTCACCTCCACAAATCAGCATGTAAGCCTCGGGCAATATTCATTTCCTTCATTTATTAATCCCTTTCCTGCCTTATATTTGAGTATACAGTATTTAGATGGTGGTGGACTGTGACAGCAGCAGTCACTCCACAAAAAAGGGCAATAAAAAACGGCATGACAAACTTAGTGAAATAATAACTTGTTTTTTTAGAGAAAGTAAGATGGTGAATTAACCAGTTCCAAAACCTTAAGATTATTTATCCCAGACTGCCTGAAATATTACTAATACTACTGTAGTAGTATAGATATCAATTGATTTTTAAGTTTTGTTTTTTTTTTTTTGGGTCTGACCTTAATGTCTGGTGAATAGCTGTTGCAGTCATATGCATTACGCTACATACAACAAAATCTAATACCTGCAATGACAAGTTTGGAATGCATGTTTGAAATGTTGATTTTTGTGTTTAGTGGTTTGGTAACGTTTCTCTGAGGAACAAAAACTCTTTGGCCCAGATTGTCAAGTGGGCTAGTAAGCTTATAGGTGAGTCTCAACCTGTCAGCTCTTTACTCATCACAGCTGCAGCATGAGGCCCGCTCTGGTCTTCAGGACTGTTCCCATCCCTTATAAAGCGAATTCCACCTTCTTCGCTCTTGTCATCGGCTTGTTGTACCCAGGTGCAGAACTAAATGATACTGAAATACTGAAATGTTTTTAAAGCCCTGACCTTCAATGGTGGAAACTTATAATGAAGGCTTTTTAATGTAAATCCTCCTTGTTTTTCCACGTTTTTGGAGTGCCTGGATTTCCTTCCTGTTTATCCCGATATTGAAATACTTTTGTACTAACAGCTATTGCACTACTAAACAAAGTTAGCACAAGATGATGCACTTTGCACTTTAAGCTTTTGGGTGAATGGTTGAGTGCACGTGTTTATGTAAAGGTACCTTGTCATGGCATTCATAGGAGTTCTTATATTTTGGAACTATTTTATTGCTAGACAATACCTGTTTAAAGTATATTGTTTGAAATGTCTTTTACATGTCTTGTTTTGGAAAACTGAATTTCCTGTCTGCACAACAAATTCACCCTCGGGTACTAACAAAGAAACCTTGAGCCTTCATTTTTTGTGTCTCTTTTCCTGTCATCTCTCTCCTCTCTCAGGCTTGCTCCAGTCTTCTCTCTGTTTGTGCCTTTCTACCGGTTGATCCCCAGAATGCCGGTCACCCAGGTCCTGGGTCACATCCACATCACCAACAAGTCTCTCGTCTACATCGTAGGCTTGCAGGTAAGATCTTCTAATGTGGTTATGCATGTATTTATTTGGCATTCTCTTCCTCTGTTCATGAATTCTTGACAATACTCATTTTCCATCTAATCTCGTTTTTTCTGTCCTCCTTCTTCTTCCGTGGTGAAGCTGTTGACTTCCAGTCCCTTCATGTGGCTCCTTGCACTCAGTGGACTGGTGAGAGGCCAAGTTCTTCATGTTATTTACTGTGTATCAAGGAAGTGCACCAGTATTTAAAACTTAAATATGTGATTTATGATGAGTAGGTGGTACAGGAGGTGTTTGTTGAAGTCACATTCATTACATGTGTGGGCAAGAGAAGTTTAAAGTTGCTAAAACGTTCTGTAAAGATGCAGAGTTCCTTGTTAATTCACTGTAGGTTGTGAGCTATCATTTTATTGTTTTACTTACTCATTGACTTTTGAACACAGTTTAAATGTTTTCGTGAAGTATTATCTTTCATGTAATTCGACGCCCCTGTAAAGCACTTTGAATTGGCTTTAAAGGTGCTGTATAAATAAACATGCATAGACTTGCATATACCTATTTGTTATTACATTTTTATCAATGTTTCTTTCAGATCTCAGGCGGACTGTACCACTCCAACGTTCTCTGGTTACAGAAGCTTCTCTTTGTTCCTGCCTGGGTGTCTTGTATTGGACGGTATATTCTGGAGCCAGTCTTTTCAAGTGAGTCCACCCGTTAGTAATCACATACACAAATCCTGTTTAAATCCTTTTGCACAGTGACCAGTGTTGCAGGGCCTGACGTGAAGTTGTTGTCCCTCTCTGTCTTCTTAGGGATTAATAATATTTGTACAGTTTAGGCATTTCAACAGTGCTGTGATGCGAATGACTTACAATATTAACATATGCTAAATTCTTCATATTTTTAAATTCTCCTTTCCATTAAAAATGCTGTAGGAAAAGTAAAACTAAGGTTTGGTATACTTTTAATTAGTTTTATAGATGGTATTTATTTACAAAGAGGATATTACCTGTCAGTTGTGACAAAGAAGCTGGTGGTTACTGCTGTTTTTCATGTTCAAAAGGTCTTTTAGGTTTTTAGTCTGCCTATTAATATGTTATTAACATTCAATCATTTATTCAAACCTTAATTTAGGACTTGGGAAATCAAGTGAGGGAGATCCTTTTTTTCAATGATGCCAAGCATAAACGAAAAAACAATCAACAAGCAAATAAATAACAATGAAAATATAAAAAAAAATCATACAAAACAACAAACAATAATAGCAATGTAAATAGCTAAAAATTAAAAAAGGATAACAAACAGCTTAAGGTGAAGTAGTATAATTAGAAACATTAAAAGGCATTTGAACACCCATAATGGTGGAAGAGTGTCTAAGTTTAGATTTCTTTGCAGATTATTCCACATATAAGGTGCATTGTAGGAGAATTTCAAATACAAAATACAAAATATTTCCTAGTTCAGCTCTGATTTGAGGAATGTGGAGCAACAAGCTATTTTGCGACCGAGCACCAAGATTATGTGAGTTTAGTGTTAAAAGGGATGAAATTTAGGGCAGAAGCATCTGTTTCAAAGCTTTAATATATGACATCTGTGCTCATCAAGGCTCCCAGCCGAGCAGCGAGACGCCCCTGGGGATGGGTGCCACTCTGGACATTCAGAGGCAGCAGAGGATGGACATGCTGGACCAACAGCTGCTGCTGGCCCAATACAACGAGTCCAGGAGGAACGCCAGACAACAGCAACAGGTAGGTGGACAAAAACAGAAGTATGTCAGCACTGATGCACAGACAGACCCGTACGCAAATGCACACAATGCCAGAATTTGATTCAATTCAAGAGTCAGATGCCAGTAATAATCTGTACAATCTCTGCACAAAGTGCTTGATTCTGCCTCTTTGCGTTTGTTTGTGTAGTCTGGGTTGTTACAGTGGACCAGATTGTTCCCCTCCTTGAGACACAGAGGGCAGAACCGACCCCCAATGCAGCCCCGCCCCCAGGCTCATACACACCCATCCACACAGTCGCCTCTATTAGACAACTCTCCTGTCGCAGAGGAGCAGGTGGGTATCTGTGTGTTTCAACCATTAACACCCACTAACATCTGGCTGTTGTCTTTGGTGGAAAAGGGTTCAGTCAGCTCTCATTCCTGGAACAAATGACTCTGCGTTGGTCATTGGTTTTTATCAGCTTCATTGGTAGTGATGAAATATGACCCCAGGTGGACGCGCTAATTATAGCCCATTTTGTTGCACAATACAAAGACCCACCGCCACAGCGCACAAAGTGTGTCCCAGATTTTGAAAAGACAGACTGAATAATTAAAAGACATACAAATAAGTAACCTCATTACATTTAACAGGCCTCCATGCTGCTATATACTATTTAATAACTCTGTTTTCAGCGAGTTTGTTATGACATGACACAACAGACCAAAAAAGAAAGAGAGGCGTACTCATTTACTAGCAATAGGAAAGGAGTCTGTCACCCATTTTTAGCAGGTTTCCCCACATTTAAAAACCTGAAAATATGCTGTTATTTTGGTCCTTTATTCTGTGTCATTTGCAATGAATTTTCAATAATATTATTGGTTTAGTTAGTCATCTGTAGATATTCTCTCACATATTTTAGTACCTCACTGATTCTTCATAGACAGAGAGACGGCTAACTCTTGTTAACCGTAACTTGATTCTCTAGCTCGCCCACACTTCTTTCAGGGCACAGTTATGAAATATTCCCAGGTGATGATTTGTCTTCTGTCTTAGCTGATGTTTTTTTTTTCCTCCTCAGGTTGCACGGTTGGTGGAAATGGGCTTTTCCAGGATTGATGCCCTGGAGGCCCTCAGAGCTTCAAACAACGACATCAACATGGCAACTAACTTCCTCTTGCAACACTGAGAGAGAGAGAAAGAGAGAGAGAGAGAGCTCGGTGAGAAAAACAGAGGTGAACGAGGACAGAGAGAGAAAACAGGAAGAGAAGCAACCAAAGCAGAGGAGCAGAAGACAGCGAATGATGGAGAAATTGTACAGATAATCTGAAGTCTGTGTCGCTGCTCGCTGAAGCAGTCGCCAGGCTGACCTGAACCAAGCCCGATAGCAGGCTGATAAATGAAGAGGTGTGAAGCACAAAGTGGAAGACATTTGTGTCATAGCTTTCTGATGGCCTTCGTAGTGTGAAACATGCGTCATTGCTGGAGGCAGTTTAACTCTGAGGGGTTCCCTTTGAAAGCATGTACAGAAACCAAACAGGAGTGTTCAGCACAGTGGAGGAAATATTAAGGTGGGTTATTTCTTTAAAACAGAACTGACGCTGAAGCACAGCAATCAGCTGAGATCCCACGACCCTCTCCACAGGGAACTTATAGCAGCGTGAAATAGAGTTTTATATAACCCACTGTCATGTACTGCCACTTTACTTCCAAAATGGCTACTGTGTAACCAGCGTCTTAGACCCTGATAACTGGTTAGAGGTGATAGTGACATTGAAAACAAATAAAGAAAAGGGTGCGCAATGTTTCTGAGAGCAAGAGGGTTTTCATCTTGTTTTGGATGGCATAAAAGACGTTCAGGATTTTAGGCTCTGCTCTTGGATAGTTTTGTTTTTCACTGAGACAATAGGACACAGGAATGCAGTACCTGCTAGAAGCTCATGTTCAACTCCACAGAGAGGTGCAGAGGTCATGATTACAACTTCAGAATTTACAATTAAAGAACAATATAACCTACTTTACCATGATTTTATCACAGTTGTTATTTCTTTGTGTTGGCAGTGTTTCGTGGAAGTAGCAGGGCGCAACCCTTTTCCTGCTTGAGCTGTTTTAACAAACCCAGATCTACAGCTACTTTAAGAACCAAACTTCTTCCATTTCTAAAACCACAAGCACGTTGTTGGTGACGGACAGCTATCTCAGGGTCTATGAGGCGACTTCTTCTGTTAATGACATAATCACATTTACAGACACGAGTGCCCGTACACACACAGACACACATGCACAGTAGCCCTCGACTATTTCTGTCGTCATTTCGTGCAATCACTCCTAAAGGTTTTATTTATTCTGTCTTAACTGAGTCTTTTCTCTGCCAGCACACGTCTGATTCAAAGCAAGTCTTAAAAGACAGATGATATTTATTATGCAATATCATAACTATATCATAAAGAGAAATGTATGGAGACTATGCACCGCATAGTCACTACTTTGTGTATATAAGAGTGCAAAACATTTTGTGCAAGAGAAGCAACATTGCAGCCACTATGTATTGATGTCAAAGACAGATGCTAGTTTTCTATTTTGTGCGTAATAATATTGATAATATATGACCACTGAGACGAGTCCGTCATTTGTGTGTATGTATTTTTTAGAGTGATATAACAGTATATGGGTGTGATGAGGGAGTTGTTGCATGGACAACTTTCTGATGAACTGTAATGAATCATATTTGATCTGTGGAATAAATCATCTTGCAGACTGAATTATTGGTGGCGCATAAGATGTATTTATTATGACAAGCATGTGTTTAAGTGACAGTTTACAGTGTTTTCTGCATTGCTTATCACTTTCTAATACCATTCATGCCAATATTGGGTGTATTGAGTATTTATTTTATCTACAAGCATACTTCATTTCTG
Source organism: Plectropomus leopardus (assembly GCF_008729295.1). Taxonomy (NCBI): domain Eukaryota; kingdom Metazoa; phylum Chordata; class Actinopteri; order Perciformes; family Serranidae; genus Plectropomus; species Plectropomus leopardus. Next base: position 10,510,626 of record NC_056477.1, on the reverse strand, counting down.
TTATTCAGAGTGAAGGATGCAATGCAAACATCCACTGGGCTGGAAGATTATTCTGTGCACCTTTCACATGCAGCCATTGCAAGTTATATTACCTCAGAGATGATAGTGTTAATGTGAAAACTTTTGAAAAATACAACAGCTTTAATGCAATAATATATGAGACTGTGTCATAATACGCCGCTGTGATACTACTTTCCCACACATGATGGCACTCTTGTAATAAGATTAAGATTAATTTGTATCAAGTGAAAATGTGAAATCACGACACACATAAGCAGCGCGTGCAAAATAAAAAGCGAGACTGTATCATTTAGACTGGCTTTTAGAAGTAAAGTAATAGCTTGTTTAAAAAAAACCTGTGAAGCCCTTTATATTACACATATCTTCAGAGTCAAGATACAGTTTGATCATTAACAGTAAAAATGACAGTTGTTCTGTTGGGTCAGATTTTATCCTTATTTTTTGGTGAAATGTTGCATAGTAATCTGAGAGGTTTTTCGGGGAAAAAAGACCCTTTAGTGAAACTGCTCATAGCTCAAGGAGACATATAAATACTGTGATTATGTGTAACAAATAGACATAGCTTAAATTTAAGTGTCCACAGGTCACCTTTTCAACAGTTTACCCCCTTAGTAACCACTGACTAATGTAAAACATTTTTGGAAGAAAAATAAAAGCTTATATGAAGAGGTACAATCTCTGTTCCATCAATGTCTAATTTACAAATCAACAACCCTGTTACTGAAAAAAAGAAGAAAAAAACTGAAGCTACATTTTAAAGGTTTAGGACTGATAATTAAAAATCATGGCAAACAAATTTCTTGTTATTATGCAACAACACTAAGATGGCAGTGTAGTTCCATTAAATTGCATCCTGTCAATAAGTTGCACTCAACTTGCAATTTAGCCTGTTAAAAACCCCATCAATTCTTTTTTTCTTAAGTTTTGTTGTTACTTACAAATACAACTGAAAATCAGACAGCACAACAATAGTTTGCACCTTATGCAGCCTTTAAGCTCTTTCAAAAAGCCAGCAAGTGAGCTAGCAATAAAGCAATAAAAAAAAACAGAACGAGCAAACAACAGCACCTACAAATAAAAAATAAATAAATATCCATCCCCATTGTTCCCCATCCATTTTTAGAATGTCTAGATTCATGATTACCGTCATTTGACTTCACCCAAATATACAAACCTATTTGCTGGGATCTATATAAACCAATCACAGTGTTCCACATCATCTAAAGTGGCCAGCATTAGAGCCACGCCCTCCTTCTTTAAACTCAGCATGGCGGCCTGTGAGGTGAAGAGGAGCTGCAAGGCGAGTTTCAATCTATGTTCATGACTTTTGTTTAAACTTTCTATCATTGTGCCACTATCTTCAAAGTAAATATGAAATGTTTTATTACTTATCTCAACTCTCAGGACTTTCAGGATGCATTTTTTCACTTCCTGTTGAGTTTTCTGTCCAAAAGCACCTGTCAGGCAGAAACCAGAGTATAAAACCATTATATACTTTATGCCTTTTCCTCACTGCCTGTCCAAGGGCATTGTTAGAGACTGTTGTATCTGCTTTTTAGGTTTTTAAATGGAATCCACAGCAGTGAAATCTGTTGTAGCATAATTACAATACAAACTTACTACAGCAATATCTTTTTTGAAAATTGCAAGAAGAAAAAAAACTCAAATCAAATGTATAACTAAGACAAATGTTCCCTTTTCAGCTGGATGCATTATTATTGAAGCAAAAAGAAAATTTGTGATATAAAAGAAATTATTAATAATAGGTGACAAGAACATGACCTGAAAATTGTTTAGTTTTTTTTAAAAAGTGGGGACGACTATTATAAAATTATCACAAAAAAAGGAAAAATATCAGAAAACTACATTTCTAACTATTAGAACTATATATTTAGAATTACGTTACTGGAAAAAATATTATATTTTTTACCTGCCTATTATTATTATTTTCTAGATTGTTTTGAATTGTCATCAATTTTTGGAGGTCATTTTCATGTTTGATTTTGTTTTTTACTTGTTTTGTTTTTTTTACTTATTTTCAGGTAATTTCTTGTAAATTTTTCTTCTAATCTTACCCATTTTGGGGCTATGTATTGTTAAGTTGTTCATTGCCTTCCCATGTTTTTGAAAGAAATCAAAGCCATTTGCTCAGGTTTCAGAGGGTTAAAGGGTTGCATAATTAAAACATTATCAGTCTATAGATTACCACCGAAATGAAATAAGACAAATATAACATTAAAAAAACGTCCAATCATGCGACAACCAAATTACTGTTTAGAACAACATGACCATGATTGCTGTTATTATTTTAAAAAATCCACCTGTCAGTGTTAGTCTCCCTTTGATCACTAGATGGAGACGTTGAGTGAGCTCTGTGATGATGTTATTGTCAGTCAGTCCTCTGCCACACCCACCCACTCCGATTATTCCACTGAGCAGACAGCTCCAGCAGACACTCTCGCTCCAGGGTGGCTGAATATCAATGCTGAGAAATTATCTTCAAGTCAAAGAATTTCAAAAACATATCGTTTGCCAAGTATTTCCAGAAACACAAAGCACATAATCACACTCTGCGCATCCTATGTTTTTTTTAATCTTGCATGTGTTGTACTTGAAATCTCATCTGAACTCCCACAGACACCCAAGAAACATGTTTTTTATTATTATTAGTTTTTTATTAAAGGGTCTCTTGAGTTCACAGTGACACAGTTCCATTCAGCCCCGGCTGACATCGAGTCCAGTCAAGCGGTGCAACTTTTAATGGCTGCTGAATAGAAAAGCAGCTTAATAAACCAGAGTGATTAATATCTGTGTCTCTTTGTGTTTCGGTGTTTAATTAAAGGCACAGATGAAAGAAAAAATACTTCACTGACAACCAAGCTCATTAGGGAGATTCTTTTGTGAAATGCCCACTTAATGTGCGGCATTAATCACGTCATGTTTGGGGGTAATGATTTTGATTTTTTTTTATTTTTCTTTTAGCTTTGGGAGGTCATTTTAGTCATTTTTTTATTTGAAAATTAGGGTGAGTTATGTTTCCTGATGGGTGTCTATAAATGAACTTATTTTGACTTTAAGTCTGAGGAAGCATGTCTTTATATTTAAACCACTATGTGAAAATCTCATTGTGTTTCTCTGTGGTAACCAGCAGCAGTAACAGAATGAAGATGTATGTTTGTTCTGGGGCTTTCTCTTTGTCTGGCAGGGAAACTATTATCGTTTACAGTACAGCCGACCGTGGCCTTAAAGGATCAGCAGTGTGTGTCGAGCTATTTATCTTTTCAGGTAAGGAGTCTGTGGCTCTATTAACCAAGGCCTGCTGTACTGTATATCATGACATACCTCTGCTGTATAGGAACAAAGTGATGTCTGCGTGTTTCTGCTCCTCACTGCAATTCTATCGCTCAGAGAAAAGTTTGAGTTAAAGTCTTTTCATGGCTTGTTAGTTTCTGGACTAAGTTGGCTCGGGTTAAAATGGCTTTAGGAGAAGAATGTAGAAGTTAAGCTTAAAGGAATGGTTTAACATTTTGGGGAATACATTTGCCTTCTCACAGTTCAGTTAGATAAGAAGATTGATGCCACAGTCACAGAGTGGTAGTGATCTTCCCATTTAACTCTGCCTGAAAGCATTAAAGGGACACTTCAGCCCCAAATCAAAAATGCATATTTTTTCTCGTACCTGTAGTGCTCTTTATTAATCTAGATTGTTTTGATGTGAGTTGCTGAGTGTTGGAGATATTAGCCGTAGAGATATCTGCCCTCTCTTGAAAATACAGGCACGCGATGGCACTTGGCTTGTGTCAAGCGCCAAAAAAATATGAAAAACTCAACAGCAATGTCTCTTTCCAGAAATTCTGACCCGGTTTGGTCACTTAAGATATGATGACCCTAAAATTCACGAAATAGATAGACTATGGGAAAAGTCTTTTTGACCCTGTGTCATTAAATGATGGACCCAAGGGTTGTATTTGCACAATTTGGCAGATCTGCTTCAAATCCCTGCACTGTTTTAGGGGTCTTGACTGTCACAAGCACAAGCCTCTTGTCCATGAGTAGATGCTTGGGTTACCGAGCCGACATTTCTGGACAGAGACACAATTGTTTTTTAATATTTTAATATTTATTTGGTGCGTTGGGCATCACAAGCTGAATGCTATATAGTTCCATATATTGGAGAGAAGGCAGATATCTCTATGGCCTTAGAGCATGCTTTACAAATGATTGAACTATTCTTTTAAAGCAACATTAATTGTCCTTAGAATGGTGGAATAAGATCTTAAAACGTCACTGACATCACATACACAGTTATGACGAACATGTTAGCAAACAGTTGTTTTTTAACAAATCCAGCGGACATGGAGCAGCATGTATTTGGCAAACACAGGTCCAATATTCACTCTGCTTTTAGCTTTTTCCACCAACTCCTGAGAAAAAATATCTGGCTCTTTAGATGCTAAATGCTCCACTATGTTTGCCAGATAGCTGCTAATTTTGTCTGTTTACTGTTTGGTGCTAGTTGGGGAGTGCACAGTGGGGTTTTTAGAGCTTATTTTGCTGAGAAGAAACAAAGATGATGAGAACTATGAGAGAGAAAACGGTGAAGAAAAAATAAAATAATGAGGTAAAAGGGGAACTGCAGAGTTGTGTGTTACTTCTTGTCTCTACAAGTGACATCTTCAACATTACACTTCATCAAAAATCATTCAAAAATCAATTTATTTACATAGCTTTAACCCTTTGAAACCTGGATTGAGAGTAGTTTTCTTGTGCTGCAATCAGATGCCTTTTACAAGCATTTAAACCTTTAAAACCTGAGTAAATCAATTTCATTTCTTGACAGAGAGAGAAAATATTATATATACATATATATATAATATATATATATATATATATATATTTATATGGAAACATCCAGGAAACAATATTTATGATTATTTTAATCATAAATATATAATATAATTATTAAGATATCTGTCTATCTATATATATATATATATATATATATATATATACTTTTTTTTGCTAATTTTTGGGTCATTTCTTCTTAAGTTGCTCATTGCCTTCTTCTCATATTTTTTAAAGAAATCAAGTCAATTTATACAGGTTTCAAAAGGCTTAAGGTTCACGATAGAATAATTTTCCACATTTTTCATGTATCCTGTCAGTACCAGTATTTATTCACAGGGGTAACATGTCAGTGTTTATGTTTCAGTGTGCGTGAACTACTTGCTGATGCTGCCGCTGGCGTGCATGTATCACTTCAAAGAGCCAGAGGCCAGCACCAGCTCCAACCCTGTCTCCGTTATATTCCCTCGCCAGCTCTGTTGCCATGGTGAGTGCATGCCGTTTTGTGTGGTTGCCATGGGGACCTGGGTATTACAGCCTTCCTCCTGCTCCCATCATGTTTCTGCATGATCATTTGTATGCCTCCTGTACACTAATGCTTGGAAAAAAAAAAAAACATTAGCAGTACTGGGGAGTGCCCTCAGGGATTGCCTTCTGTAGAGACACGTCTAGGTATTCCTGACGCCGTTTCGGAGGATGGCAGAAATACCAAAACAGCTGAGCGGCTTTCTCACTGTGACACTGCATGTTTGACAGTGCAAATGTCACATGTATGAGAATAATTCAGAACAATGCCGTCTCTTTTTCCTTCCTCATTTGTGAGCCCATAGCTATGAAATGCGAGAATGCCAAATGCCTCCACTGATATGGTAATAATATTCAAGCTGGTGTGCTTTGAGATAATGACATCATTTGTTTGCTTGATTCCTTCTAACAATCACAGTCTGTTTCACGCTCACAGGTTATTGCATTATAGTGTATGTGCTGTGCATGCTCGTGTCTCTGCCCACGTCTCCTCTTGCATGTGCGTGAGTGCTCTGTGCAGCACATGTGTGAATGTCTGCATCCTGTTCTCAGGGCAGAGAGCGGCAAAGGCCACTGATGTTTTCCCCTAGTCATTTTGCGCGAGGAACTTCATAGTTAATGGGCCACAACAATGTACCTGCCCTTAAGCCATTCAGGCATTTGGCATTTCACTTCCATTGTGCGATGCCACTTGTGGTCTGTTTAGTCTGTGCTTGCTTCGGTAACGTCAAAAGAAGAGCAATCACCTTTAATCATCAGGGCTTGGCTGGGTCACTTTTGGATTTGTGGGTTTGTTCAACCTGTTTTTCATCTTCCAGCCACGATGACAGCTTGTGCATGGGCAACTTGTTTTTCTTTTTTTTTTTCTCCCCTCTTTCCTTTTGTTTGTTGACATCTCTCTCACTAGATCTGTGCCTAGACCTGCCTGAGCCCAATTATAAGAAACCCACAATCCCACAAGATGCTCATTTGGAAAACAGTCATTTGCAACCCCGGCATCTCCAGAAATGCACTCTGTGCTCCAACTCTCTAATCAGCATTACTGTGAGGTAAGCAGCCATCACTCTTGACCATCACCTGTCACTGACCCCGAGCATATGCCCGTCCTTGTGTTGACAAATTATGAAAGCTCTTTGAGTGGCTGTCCTTCCACCATCGCTACATAAACAGCATTTGTTATGACAAAGATGTGCTCAGGATTTATTTGAGGTGAAGCCCAAAGTAAAAACAGGTGCCATCATTAAAAGGTTCAGTGTGTAGGAGTTAGGCAGTTATATTGGCAGAAATGGAATATAGCCTGTATAAAATTATTATGTTTTCTTCGGTGTATAATCACTTGAAAATAAGAATTCGGATGAGCCATTTATATCTACATAGGGAGCAGGTCCTCGTCCACAGAGTCAACCATGATGCATTGCCATGCTTTTACGGTAAACCCAGAATTGAAAAAAACACTGATTATTTAATGTGAAACTGCTTTTTTCAGTGTATTTACTGATTTAAATTACCAGGACTGTTTGTTTTGGAGAAAGAGAAACCTGTGAGGATAATTTGGCTCCTGGTAAAAACCTCCTGAACATGTGGATCAGAAAATTGCTGAGCACACATTAGCAGTTGCAAGGCTATCAGCTCGCCTCTGACAAGCCAAAACGGCATTGGAGAAACACTGATTTCTAATGTGAGACTGCTTTATTCAGTGTTTTGATTGGTTTTATTCACCTGGTCCATTTGCTTTGGAGAGGAAGAGACCTCTACGGATGATGATTGGTTTTGGAGGTGATTTCATTGGAAAAAACTTGTTCCCAGTCCAGCAAAATGTCATCTGAAAAATGATGCACTAATCTTGCCTTTATGCTCCCTGACCGTCCCTCCTTCCACTCCATTTCCTGCTCTTACACTCTGACACAGACTCTCACAGTAAAACCAAACTGTGCAGATGGTTGACAAAAGTAGAAACGGCCTTCTTTGCTCTCTGCCTCCTCTCATAAACTATACATTGCTCTTTCTGTAGCCCTGTATAGCTCTCAGTACTCTCCCAAGAATCTGGGTGTCCTCTGACCTTTAATAAAGCTCACTTCCTCTGTAATTGTACACACACGGTATGACATGAACGCATGCTTCGTGCAACGGTGTGTTTATTTTTATGCATGCTTATGTGTGTGCGTCTATAAATGTGCTGAACACACAGGGCTCATTCAGACTCCTAGTTAAGGTGAAGGTGTTAAGCCGATGAAAGCGTTCTCTTCCGTTGCTCCTCTGAGTGAACTTTACACACATAAACACACATACGCGCACACGCTCCAGCAGATTCATTACATCCGGTCTAAAACCGACTTCACTAAACGCTTCCGACATTGTCCTGACTATGGAAGTGTCCAGCTGTTAGTGCATTCATCATGGAGGTTTGGAGCTGATTCTGGTTGTCTGTCTGCACCACTGACACACAGCAGGAAGACGTTTTCTTGACTCAACAGCCGGGAGAGAGGCCTTTTTTAGCAGAGCCATCTTCTTTCTTCACCCTCCTTTGCTCTCTGCCTACTCATGACCTTACCCTACCTGTTTTTGTGCTCCATCAGTCTTTCTAAGTAGTGCTAAGTGGGCATTCTGTTTCTAAAATGCATGGACTCACCATCCTCTGAGCCTCTGAGCACATCAGCAATCGCGGCAGATTTACACATGGGATTGGTTTGGTGAAATGGATCTTACGAATAATAGGGTTACAATGCCTATTATTCTTTTTAGAGATAGTCAGTGCTTTTGAAATGATTATTGTATGACGTGAATTAAAGTGTGAAATGCTATAAGGTAAAAAACAGACTAGGTTCTTAAAAAATCATTTCAGCCAGCAAATTCACAAGGAATAATTTTGTATTTATAATTAATAACAACAACAACAACAACAACAAAACAACAACAACAACAACAACAACAACAACAACAATAATAATAATAATAATAATAATAATAATAATAATAATAATAATAACTTTAATTATATAGCACCTTTCAAAACGCAGTTTACAAGTGCTTCGCCAAACAAGGCAAAGCCAAGGCTGTAAGCCCAAGAAATTAAAACAATTTAAGTACAATGTAGAATATGTTTAACATCCATATTTGGCATATAGGCTTTGGACTCAGCCCAAAAGTTTACAAAAAGTACTAATAATCAGTATTGGCCCCGAAAAAACAATATCGGTTGACCGCTAGCGTAAGGGCCCTGACACACTTAACTGACGGATGGCTTTCTGTTAGTGTTGGGCTGTTTGTGAGCATCTCGGCCCTCGTTGGCTTTTGTTGGGATTTTTGGGGCCGATTCAGCATGTTGAATTTTTTTTAACAATTTACAGCAGTTACATATACTATTTTTCAAGCCATTTGAAATAATGAAATGCATTAACATCTTCACATCATTTGGAGAAAACGTGATAGCTGCTATATGGAGAAAAAAAATTAAGGATCCCCAAAAAATGCTGAGTAAAAGTAGTCCTTGATCGTCAAAACTGAATATTAGGCCCCCCAAAAAACCCTCTATTATAGGAGATTTCTTTAGGGAATAGCTTAGATTCAAAACTTTTAAGTAAGCATTCAGGGCTTGAGCCCCAGAGGCCACCCCTTAGCTCCACCCCTGCTCAGACCCTACATGTGGATGCTGGAGTAGAGATGGAGGATCAAATACTATACAAAAAGTGACACATACACAAAAACAAAGCAAACTTAAAAAAACATTCAACCACACTACACATTTTTTAAAAACTTCTTTTTTTTTTTTTTTAGTACATTTGTACTACGATCAAAGATTACTACGATTAAAGATTGCTTCCATATCTAGCCTCACGTACAATAGGCCTATATGCTGCAGTGAGAAGAGTATGTCATGCAAACTCAAATTAGCTGGCTCAGCAACATGTAGTTTGCAGGAGTTCTGCAGGAATTTGGTGAGAAACCAAAGTATCTTTCAAAAGTAATTTTTGACCTGATGATCGCACTTCCTGAGAATTCCAGATCACAGAAGTTAATTAATGTTCGGAAACATGAATGCAAGGGTGGAGGTGTCATTTCAACATTTTAAGGGCTGGGGGGCTTTCTGATGATTTTTTTATGCAAAAATGTGTGCATTTTCTACATCAGTTTATGGTGTAAATGTCTTTAATTGTCAAAATAAAAGTCCTCTGCTAGTTTCATTTGCTAATGGGGGCAGGTACAAATGCTCTTAATGTTGCCGGTCCTTTGTCCTCCCCAGCCTCTGAAATCTACACAAAATCTACCTATGCACGTATGTAAAAACTGTGCCAAAATTTTATGTCAATCCATAAAATAGTAATTAGTAGTTAAAATACAATGATAAAATGTTCTGGAATATCCAAAGTCTTTCTCGTCATTCGTCCCATAGTCAAGGAAAAGAGCATATGCAAGCAAGTGATTAGCTTCATAAAAACATAACTTGTGAAAAGAGTGAAAAGGCAGACCGTTAATAAACCATGCAAAATGCTGTATAAGAGGTCAATCATACCAATAAAACCAATTAAACAATTCTCACTCGCTGCATTTTCTGATATTGTCTCATCTGTGTGAAAGTATGACATAAAAGGGGGAATTATATTTAATGTGCCTGAAAATGAGCAACCACCAGATGAAAATTTTATTCTTTAGTTATTGATGGATGAATGGTAGATGAAGAAGAAATATGGAAATATACATGCACTCACAGAGTTGCACCTTTGACATGTGAATGCGTTGATCTCAAATCTGAATTACGGACATCTTTATCAGAATATTCCTTTTCACACCTGTATGCGTGAATGGTTTGATCACCTCAGTGTAGGGACGAAGATAACACAGAGCTCACAGTGTTCTTTTAGTCATGTTTAAACACAAAGAGAGCCCCCTCCCCTCCCTCCCCTTCCCTTTTTAGTCTGTGCTGATTCACAACGGTCTGAAACCAGCCAGCTCTGGAAGCTTGTCTCCATGGAGACAAGGGTGGGAAGGAGAGTGATGATGTTGCTGGCAGAACAGCAGTTCCGAATCAACCATGTGTTTCGGTGTGTGTTTGTGTGGATGTGTGGGTATACAGGAGACAAACAGAAAGAGAGAGGGATGATATTTTTCGCCTAAAAAATAAGGGTAATTTTGTTGTCTAGGATTGCATGCAACATAGCTTTTATCCAGTCAGAGGGTGACTACGTGACCTGTCAAATCTGAGGAGGAAAACAAACAGCTCGTATTGATAAGTAACGCCGTGCTCAACATTGATTGATGATAAAGGTTGTGACAGGCAGAGAGTGCAAGCAATTTCTTGTGACACGCACATTCTCACATATTCAGATCGTGGATAGCGACACAGAAAAACAACATTTAAGAACTTAAGCTGAAATGTCAATACGAAGGCTGGGCCCCATTTTTCATCTCCTTTGAATGTTCTGTGAAAAAGGGGGATATTTGTAGAAGTGAGAGGAAGTTTGACAGTTAATCGTAGTGTTTGTCTCAGCAGTGAAACATATAACACGTCGACAGAGCTGGAATTTTTTAAGTCAGTCCCAGAGAGTATTTTTGTATCTATCGGAAAAAGTATGTTGTTGTCATGATAACTTTGCAACTGAATTCTGAATCACTATTACTCTATGTATCCAAATGTCACCAGTTTGCAGTCGCAATGACGACAGTGATGATTACAGTGTGGTACAGTGCAGGTGTTGAGTCAAAAACAACAGCTTCTGTATCTGCTGCTTTGTTTTGTTGACCTGCGGTGACCCACGTCACTAAAATTAAACTCAAAGCTTTTGATGCCATGGTGATGGAGAGGTGTTAATGGCAATTTCAGAGGCAGTGGAGGTGAAAATGGGAGGGGAGGATCGGTTAGTCATTGTTTAGGATGAAGTGTGTGAGTGTGTGTTTGAGAGTGAATGACACTCAGTTGGGGATGAAGATGGAGGGATTGACTGATGGTAAGATGTTTTAGCAAAAAATTGAAAAATAAGGGTTTCCTCTACAGAGTCCATTGTTTTTGTTTGTTCGGTCTAATGTCATCTCCAATGCAAGAAGCTAAAGTTGGCCTTCAATTTGCAGCTTCAAATTAAGAAATTATATTTTGCACCACTTCTAATAGTGGAAAAGTATTACTAGTTATCATAGTAAAAGTCTTGACGTTTTAAAAACCCAATTTCAGATTTATAAAGGCTTTATTCTTTTTGTGAAATCAGAAGAATTAAGAGCAATTCTACGGTGTTTTCTCCATCCACGCCGACAAGTCTAGTTTAAAAAAAAAAAAAAACAAAATAAAACACTAGGTTTCCTGGATTGGTCTAACTTAGACTAGACTAGGAACAAACAATGAGATTAACACAACCTTAGACTTTATTATTACTATTATTATTAATATTATTAGATTTTATTCATTTCTTCGTGTTGAGATAGCAGGGGAGAGGTATGCAGCACACATCCCAAGCTCAAGACAGCCTACTTGACCCGGCTATTGTCAACAGTGAGGTTAGTGAATTTATTAGCTGTCAGTTTTAACCTTTTAGTCACTCCATGGGTCTACAGGTGTGTCTGCCAGTAACTGCATTGGCAAAACGAAATGCACGGAAATGAGTTTGTGATAAATCCCAGACAGCAGATTAAGTACCCATTAAGTGATCTAAGCAGTTGCTTATGACCCCTCGGTGTCTTGGGCCCATATTTTTTTAATGAACAAGAGACAAGAACGGAAGAAAATTGAACTTCCTAAATAAATAAATAAAAACCCTTTTAACATTTCATGCCATTTTTGCTGAGAAAAAAGTGGCAAAACAATAAGCTCAGAGATGGCCTAAAAAGACAATTTAGGTAGGCTAAGTAATTTAATTTGTACTACAAAACAGGAATTCCCAGGATTCAATGATAACATGAAAAAACAAAATGAACAAGACAAAAACAAAAGTCAACACAAACTGGGATAAATATCTGTAGAAGATATTATTTGACTGTGTGCCAACACTGCAGCCTATGGTTTAAGTTAAATAGCTTAAGTAACATGGAGATGAGTTTAAGAGAACCATTCACAGGGTTTTGGAGTCACAGACAAATGCTGTATTCACTATGGTTTATTTAAAGATACTCATTGCTGTTACTGCTAATAGATCCCATGCACTTTAGTCTTTACACACTTGTTTGTTCATTATATGTGCTACCAATATTACAATGCACACGTTGGCTCAGTGCCATGTGAAGTGGCAACATGTCACAATGAGGTCCTCCCAAACCCAAATCATGCTCAGGGCCTCCAAAAGTCTGCAGCCAGTGATGTATCCAACTGTGTTCCCCTGTCGAAAAGTGTTTCCCCCTGTTAATGCATAGTTCCCGCCTCAGTGGTTCGGTTTGGTGGGGGCACAAGTGTACAAGGACAAGGTGAGTAAAAAATAATTCAAGTTTTGGTCATGTTTAAATAAAATAAAATGAAAATAAAAAGGGTTTAGTCTGGACGCTCAGGAGGGGCAGAGGTAGGGTCAATTATGTAGCTTCTATGGTTTATCAATATTTGGGTGTATTGATCAAAGTTGTATTTAGGGTTTTTTTTTTGTATAAAAGCCATATTTATTTTTAAAATAAAATAAAATAAAATAAAATAAAGAGTTTGGTCCACATGCCCAGGAGTAGCCGAAGTATATGAGTCCTAAAATAGAACACAATAAAACACACTTGGGTTCATAATAAAACCATAAGGTGATAAGGGCTATACGTATCAAACCACCAAGAGTTGGGGTTGGGTTTACATGGGGGACACATATTGACGGGACACAACACCTGTCACAGGCTCAGGTGAAGGTGCAGGGGCTGCTGGGCCATGATTTGTTTGTTGCCATGAGGGGAGAAGTGTTGTTGCAGGTCGAAGGACAACAACCAGACAACAAAGGCAGCGAGACACCAGGCATAAATCATGTCTGTGGACTGGTGCGCTGTCTTTGAAGGAAACATGTAAGTCCTGTTTGTTAACATGAGATCGGCTATTATCGAGGCTCTACTTTGCTATGCTAGTTATCTGCTGTCAGGCTGAATGCGCATTGCTGTGTGTTTTAAGCTGTGTACCAATTAACGGACATTTTTAACACGTTTAAGGTTTGTAATTTAGTGTGTTCACACTGCAAAAGTCAGCAGTAAAACAGACGCTAAGAAGCGCGGTGTGTACACGGACAGAAGCGCTGGTGGTTGGATATAACTAAGCAACATGTACTCATGTAACCTGCTAAAACTTCAGTAGCCTATCGCTCTGCTTCCCTAAAATTCACATGGGAATGCTGTTGTTTTTCCTGATATCCTGTTTAACATATTTAATAAAATAACACAAAATATTATCAATAAATGTATATATGTTGTCATAGACTAAGCTACACAGCAGTAGGCTAAAAAAAAAAAGAAGTAAAGTTACCCCACCTTTACCAGTTGCAACATTGTAAGTGTAACTTATATCTAACAATAATTAGATTCTGATAATATATTCCAATACTAATGTATTTATTCTGTTTCATGAGTAAGCCTACTTAAACTTTTTGTAACTTAAGTAGGCTACATTTTAATTGTAATACTTTAATACTACTACTACTACTACTACTAATAACTAATAATAATAATAATAATAATAATAATAATGATAATAACAACAATAAGAACTATCTGAATTTTGCTACGGTAAGGCACAAACTTCCTATCTCCAAAACTGCTATTTTACAGGAATTAGAAAAAAATGCTGTCCTGAAAAATAGCAGTTTTGGAGATAGGAGGTTTAGTCACATGCGTTTTTAAAATATATTTCATGGGATGAGAAATGGTCAAACCACTTATAGATGTAGAGAGGGATCAATATAATTTATATATATATAAAGAAAATAGTTAAATGTGGAGGTATTATGTGTGTCCCTGACAATGATGATTTACAGAAGAGTAACTAAGTTCTTTACAAGGCAACGAAACAAAACAGACAAGTCTCAAGAGCAACTTTTGTACTCTTACTTAACTAAAATTCTGAGTCCAGGACTTTTACTTGTAACAGAGTATTCCTGCACTGTGGCGTTGGTACTTTTACTTTAAGTAAAAGATCTGAATACTTCCTCCATCTCTAATGACTGACTTGTCAAAGCATGAAACCCTCCAGGTGTAATTACTGTAATCATTAATGCCATGAATCACATCTGTGCTTTTCATGCCTTGACAAGTCTAAATGGGACAAAAGGTTTGATAAATCAAAAAGCAACGTTCAAAGAAATCAGAGGAGCCGCTGACAGCTGTAAAACATCAAAACAGTTAATGGAGGATGGTGAGACAGCTCCAGGATACAACTTGTGTACCATTGTGACTCTGCCTGTTGTTTGTCCACAGGGACAAAAACTGTCCACCTCCGTGATACAAAGAGGATCAATAGACTTTGCACCAAGCATTGATCATCACTCTTGTGGCAAAAACAATACATTGGGGGGTTAATGGACAAGTACTGCGACGCAAAAAACACTTCCAGTTAAACAGTTTTCCGTCAAAACCAAAATCATGTTAAGTATGATCTTTTCAGATGTTCAGCAGATACCTAAAAGTGATTTGTTCTCACAAAACCAATGACTTTGATTTCGTTGTTCCCTCAACTCCCAGTTTGCCAGAGTGAGCATGTGCAGAGGGCTTAGCACAGCAAAATAATTCCTTTGCCGAAGGGCCGCTGAGGGAGATAACATAGCAGAATACATTATGATGATATTAACCAAGACAACAGTGAGTGATGTTTGGGGCTGGAGGGGTAACAGACTTCTAGCATAATCAGATTTCTCAACATGTCACTTCAACATGAGGACATAGTGATGTAGTAGCAGGGCCTCCGGGGAAAACAAACCACATTTTAATGAGTGTAAGAAGACACGCCTAATATTTACAATATCCAAACCGGTGTCATTCATAGGGATATGGGTTAATGATTGTATTTCCATTGAAAAACATGGTGTTCCTCCTCTCAAATCCAAAATAACAATGGGTGGTGCATTTCTTTCCACAGTATTGGTTCCTGGAAGTTAATACTTTTCAGTGTTTCGAAAATTTCGAGTTTGGATAATTTTTGCTTCTCTCTCTTTTACTTCTCCTCACTGTAATCATGTATAAGTTCACATTGATAAAAGTAAAATAATCATTTTAATCCTTTGATTCAGCAACTCACTAGTAAGTAGGCTATGTAAGCTCAATACGATGTTAAAGAAATATCACTGATAGCAATCTGTCATTTTTCAAAGGAAAAGTAGCAGCATTCATGTGGTGTCAAAATAATAATCTGAAAGATTTGTTTAAGATAATTTCTTAAACATTAATAATAACATAATTTCTTTGCTCACCTGATCCATTTGCTTTGCTCAGTGTTATCAACATGTTTAAAGGTTCAGTGTGCAGAATATAGGGGAATATTTTGGCAAAAATGAAATATTATGTAATAAGTATGTTTTCTTTAATGCATATTCACCTATAAATTAGCACTAGACCGATATTGGTTTTTCAGGGCAGATACCCATACCAAATATTAGTAGTTAATGAGACTGATAATTTGTTTAAATGCCTTTAGGAAATGTTTGATAAAAACATGTAAAAATTGTTGTGCTTTTGATTTCTTAGAATGAGCCTTTTATATCTATATGGGAAGTGGGTCCTCGTCTACAGAGATCTCCAATTGCACCGCCATGTTTCTACAATAGCCCAGAATGGACAAACCAAGCAGTGGCTCTAGAGAGGGCTGTTTGCGTTTTCATGTCTGCCATTGTAGTTAGCAGTTCTTCCACGACAAGAGTGTCAGAAAAACACAGATTTTTTTTTAACACAAAGCTGTTTTATTCTGTGTTTTTACCTGTTTAAATCACCTGGTCAGTTTGTTTTGGAGAGGAATAAACCTCTGTGGATAATTTGGCTCCCAGTAAAAAAATCCTCCTTAACAATGAACACAGGAGGAATTCTAATTTAGGACTCCATGCTTGACAAATGGGAGATGTTTCAGCTGGTTGCAGTTTGCAGTCCTCACCACTAGATGGCACTTAATCATACATACTGTTCCCTTAAACGCTCTGAGCAATGACATACACATCTTTTTGTAATGCTTAAAAACACACCAAAGTTGGAAAAATGACAATCCGAGGAGCACGTAGATGCACCATTTGCCTCAGTTTCAACCAGGGTTCCCACGGACCCTTAAAGTCTTAAAAGGCATTGAATTAATCAGTCTAATAAATATAATTAATTGGTTTTAAAAAGCCTTAAAATCATTTTTTCATAAGTCTTAAAAATGCCAAGAAATAAAAGGTGCAATTTTATGTTTTTTTTCAGACATTGCATCATTAAATCTTAAAATAATAGTTAACTAAAAAATAAGTAAATAAATAAATAAATTCACAGAATACCACTTGCATTGCCGTCACCCAATAGTCATGTTTTAGATTAAAGTAAATATTTGGGCAAAGTGCCATTGAAAAAGTCTTAAAAAGTCTTAAATTCCACTTGCTGTAAGCTGTATGAACCCTGGTCTCAACTCGAGTCTGAATTAATTCTCCTCTTCAGCTCACAGTAGCAGGTAGCATGAGCAGGTACTTGTGATGACAGGGAGCGGGCTAGGAGGTAAATTCGGGGATTTATCAGCACTACAACATTCATCAGGCCGACCTGGTACATTCTGGACACTAAAAGGAGTTTTTCACAATAATTTGTTTGCTCTTTTTTGCCCATCACTAATCCAAAGCGATACATATTGAATTTGTATTGTGTCCTTTGAGTTAAATCAATTTGTATTGTGCCAATGTTGTTCCCACCTGACAAAGTCAACCTCCCATTTTTCCTCTCGTCACCTCAATCATCATTGCTGCCTTTTGTTTCGCTCTCTGTCCTCCTCAGAACAAAAAGAGCCATCTAATGCCGGTTCTCCATCTTCTGGGAATGCCATCCTGACATTAATGGCCCATTTAAGCAGGTAAATGTAATTTAATGCTGTTTCAAACAAAGTTATGTCAAGCTGTAATGGTAGGTAATGGTGCAGTGTGCTGAGTCACAGGAATTAGTTATCATCTAATTCCCAGGATAGAACGGCATCCAGATGCTATCTTCCTCAGTCGTTCCATGACTTAACAGGAACAAACAAATCTCAAAACAGCGTTGATTGGAAGCATTGCTTACAAGCAGCATTCATGTGACAGTGGAGCTGTCACGCCGAAGACCACTTCCAGTTAAGGATATTGAAGCTAGTAACTGTAATTTTGTTGCAGAAGATCAGATTTTTCTTCTAAAAGCTGCACAGTTAATATAAAGACAAAAAGCTATAAAGTAGAAAAACAGAGTACTTTTACGTAAGTATACGTCATTATTTGAAACTTTGTCCACATTTAATATGAACGTCCAACATTAGATTATATCACAGGGATGGCTTTGTTGGCAGTTGGAATCAGGCCAGTTTATTAAGCCCAATTCTGGGGCGTCATTTATCCCGAGTGTCATCTGAGTTGGACAGCCAGATGTAGCCCAACTTATTTCTTCTGACTGGGCCGATGCAGGGCTGGGTCATTTTGCATAACTCCCAGTGATGAAAGTGTCGGCAGCTGGAATTGGGCCAGTTTGTCTGTCATTCATTCAGTTTGGGCTGCATCATTTTGGCTACCTGGGATATATGACAGAAAATAAGGAAAAACACACTAGGTCCACTTTAAACTGTTAAATTTGATGCTGAATATCAAGTTTTTTTCCCCCAAAAGGAACAAATTATCTGTTTATATCAACAACCGTAACTACTTTGACCCACAGTGTATATATGTCTTTAATTTTTACATCAGACGTCAGGTTGTTAGCAAAGTTTCACATAACTCAGAAAAGCTTTAAAAGCTTTAAAAGTCATCTTAAAAATTAAATTAGGCTTATGATCATATTGGCTTTATTTATTTCCATGATATTCTGTACTGTAAGCAGTAAACTATTTTTGGAGCTCAATGTAAATACAGATGTTTAAATGCAGCTAGAACTATAAGCACAGACTTCTCTGAAGATTACGGAGCTGTTTTTGCTTTATTGGATAGGAGAAAAAGATTGGAAACTGGGGCAGAGAACAGGGGTCATAAGGAATAATAGGGATGAAGCAAATTTAGAGCCGCATCATTACTATCATTAGTAACGGTCTGCACCTAAACCCACTGGTTAATTATTGTTTGCCGCCTAATAACAGAGTCTTATTGTATGTATTTTTGGCTCACTGACTGGAGCTTAAAGGCTAGACAAAGATAAACACAATTTCAGGCTGAGAATGAGGAGAGATGGCAGTTTTAATTTTAGATGGAATTTTTTAAAAACAGCTGCCGTAAAAACGTAAATTGTCCGCAGTGTGCAGTGACATTAAAATGCAGTCATATAAATCAACACTTTTAGAAGCCTCAGTAGCTTTTTTCACTGTGACAGTTGACAGAAGCCAGATCATTAATCTGAGGGGGTACAGACTGATCTGCTTTTTTCATTTCGAAACCCTCTAGCTGTATTTAACATTTCAGTGATCTGTGGTTTTTAGGTGAATCCTGACCCGGAGTGCAGGTTTTGTCAGATTTCATCACCTGGAAGCTGAAATCAAAGGAATTTGTTTATGTCAAAGCCAAAGTATTTTCTTGTGGATTCCTTTTTGACTTTTTTCACACCTCTCTTGTCGCATGAAAGCAATTTTAATTCAAAAACACTAAATCTCACCTGCTTACACTTTCTGTTTACTGTAAATTTCAGGATGAATGTGGGTTTCTTTGTGCCATCTCATCATAACTGTACTGTTATTACCCTGCTTTGGGTTTGGTCATGTTATTGTAAAAGCAGTTATTTCATGAAATAAGAGTAATTAGAAAGGGCAGTTTCTGTGCTGAGGAAGTCTGCTGTCTGCCTTAAGTAACTCCCTTCCTCTCCTTCCTCTGGCAGCTCCAGCACAGCGAGACTGGATTGACTGGCGAGATCAGGCAGCCTTTGGACATTGCAGTGTCAGCAACAGCAAGGCAAGTGCAAGACTCTTCAGCACATCTACCACTCACAGTGTGCTCACTAGATACAGGGCAATATTAAGACAAATCTTTCTCCCCCTGACACACACAGACAGATGAATACAAATATTTGCAAGTGCATGAAGTGTACATGTATGCAGAGACATGTGAAAAACCTCTGCACCTCCACTATAAAACTGCAAGACGCCTCAGGAAGAAAAATCAAAATGCTTAAATCAATGTTCGGCTTGTTGTCATGTCTGCATAGCATGCTGCATTAATTTTCACAATAAGCAGCCAGTAGTCATGGGAGTGCTCGGCACCAGGAACAATTCACAGAATAATACAATACAACAGTATTGATTTTTAAGAGTATTGCACACTGAAAAGCAAATTGGGCCTCTGCCAATTAAAAGATGTTATGTTTGTTTGCTCTGGGATGATGTGTTTGAAAGGGCTTTACAATATTTGCAGAGAGGATTAACTGACTGAGAGGAAGCGACTTGAGATGGACAAACTAGCAGAAGTTATTTTGCGAAAGGATAGGAGTGAACATGAATATGTTGATGCATTTTCTTGGGTCTCAGTGTGTTTCTGTACATATTTAACTTTGTGATTGACAGTCTTCTCGAGAAGAACGGCAGCATCTGGCGTTGAAAATCCCCCAAATCAAATTAATTTTTTTAACATTGAGTTGAAAACGGCTGTACGACTTATGATTATTGTTTGTCAAAAGCAAAAGAGGAAGTTTTTCAATGTTTAAGAGCCACAAAGTTCACAAAAAGAAGAGGTTAGGTAGATAGATGGGTCAACAAAATGTGTTACTTTAACACAAAAGACTGGTGTTTGTTTCCCATTCCAGTTAAGGCTTTTTTCTTTAACCATGACTGCAGTTACTCACTGACCTTAACCACAACATTTTTGCTGTGACTGTGATGATAGATGTCCCTTGCCCTTGACAAAGGAGTAATTTTAACCAAAATCGCCAACCTTCTCTGAACCTTACCACGTTCTTTTTGTGCCATAAACTAACCAAACCTTGACCATAATGTTGGCCGATCATGTAACATATTTATTTGAGCACCCGGGTGAGAAAAGTCACACCGCAGCTTTACATTTATTTACATACATCCCTGTTATCAAACCCACTGCATGCTGGGATTGATTTTTATTAGTCACATTGGCACGTGGAGGTTGGAAGTGTTTAGGATTAGGCCAAAGAAGTCATTGTTTGGGCTACTATTAGCAGATCTTGGATATGCTTTGAGAGAAATCTTTGAAAAAAAAAACAAACTCATCAATGTACAGGTAGAGTCAGGTGACACAGTATAGAGAGCTACACAGTATAAAGAGCTGCACAGTTCATGGAGTCAGATTTGCTGGATGAATGGAAAGGATTTCCAAACATGTGACTGGGATTTGAATCCTGTGTGAGTCATTGTTGGCTTATCACTTTTTCATTTAGTTGACATATTGTTTTCTGTTTTCAGAATATATAAAGCTGCTGAATGCGCACTATGTGCATACATTTTTTTATGCATTCTGGTTTACTCACTCTTTTAAAAAGGATAGATTCAAATATATAATAGCTTTAAAAAAGAAAAAGATAAAAGGAAGACAATGAAGCTAGTGTTTGACAACATTCGTTCCTCATGTCTCCCCAAAACTAAATAAATCTTATTTAATCAAAGCTAAATAACAGATTCAGTGTGCTGCAGCCCTGCTGAAGAGAAGAATGAGGTCGCTCGTTATGCTCACTTGTGTGTTAATAGTGGACTGTAATACAAATGACTCCCCAAACGTAAAAACTGTCCATAAAAAATGGAGCCCTCCATCCTCACAACTCTTTATCAGTCAGGGAGCACCTGTCCGGACCTGACCTGATTACTGAGGAAAGTAGGTCTGAATGTAACCCTCATTGTTGTCACACATGAAAGGACACGGCAGAAAATGAGCCCTTCACTCTTCTCTGTGCAGGCTGGGTGCAGTTAAAAACAAATGTTGAGGCTGTGTATGTACAGAATGTGCTCTTGTATTTCTGTCTTTTAGAGATTTGGCATGTGGGCAGTTTTGCGGATTTGTGTGGCCATTTCGATCCATGCTCAGTTCTTTAAAGGGCTGTTTGTGCCTCAGGACCTGGCTCGAGGGTGCTCCAGGTGCTTTTAGGTGTATCTAAGCTTTTCCAGACAGTCTGTGTTGAGTCGTCTGTCTATTCATGCTGCTATGACCAAACTAAGGATGCACTAAAATATTGGCACGTAATCAGTATTGGCCAATATTGACTTTAGAATGAAATATTGGAATCGGCCAACAGGCTTATTTCTGCCAATATTACAAAGTGGTAGTTTTTTTTTCTATGGGCAAAGTCAATATGGACTAACATGTACAAAACATCAACCCCAAGTTGAAGTATTTTTCTTATTTTGCACAATAAATGAACATACCATTGTATTTTATGCTTCCATGTGCTGGTGGGTGGTCATGATAAGAAAATAGATAGTATGATGTTAATTCTACAGAAAAGACCTGATAATCACTAAAATTAGGTGGGAAAAAAAGCTGATATATTGATATTGATATTAGTTACTGGCCAAATGAGTTGTTATATATCTGCATATTAGATATTGGCAAAAAATCCAATATCGTGCATCCCTAAAACGTATTGATCTTTAATGGAAAATGCAGTTTCACACATTTGCTTGGTAGATTTTCATGATGCAGAGTTTGACTTGGCAAATTGCTGCAATAAAACAAGAGCTGCTGTCATAGGCAAACTGATTGTGGTAATAACGACCTCGCTTGCAATTATTGATTGCAGATAAACATGCCAGTCGATTTCAAGATGTGAACTGAAATGAGACAGAAGTTGCAGCCGCTGTTGTTCTGTGCACTAAGGCCATCACTGAATTGATGCTCAGCTTGACATGATTCATAGGTGGGTTGTTTTCATGGAGGGAGCAGCATTCATCTTATGGGATGATTGATCTCTGGTGAAGGGGGTGCCTGATTTGTATGGAGCCCCTCCCACCGTGAGCATAGGATGGAAACCCCCTGTAGAGATGTCTGTCAGGCCCTATCGGGGCTCTGCATACAGCACATTGATCAGAGACGTTCGATCCTGGGCATGATGGATGTGAGAAGACACTTCGTAGGGTGGCTTTGGTCACAGTCTGGGTAGCTGACATGGCTGAGCAACAGTCGTGGTGGAGAATCAAGATTACATGTACGTTGGCAAAGCCTCCACCGTTTCAACGTTTTCTATTAGTATGACCTCTTGGGTTAATGTGGACCAGTGAAATCTGCACTGTATTCTTGAGAGGACACACAGTCTGCTCAGTCAGTCTACATTTCAATAGTTTTAGCTATACTCGTGACCTGGCTCTATGTCAATCCGCCACTACCATCCAGACTGAGATATCTCAACAACTGCTTGATAGACTGCTCTGAAATTTTGTATAAACATTCATGATCCCAAGATTGGATTAATCTTAGCAACCTTGGTGATCTCTTGACTTTAATTCTGGCACCACCAGCATTTTGGGTTTTTAGTTAAATTTCTGGAAAACTATTGGATGGATTGTCATAAAATTTGGTGCAAATATCCGCTGTGCAGAGACGATGAATTCTTGAATCCTAATGAACTTGAGAGTTTTCCCAGTAGCAGCACTGGGAGGTTGACATTTTGCTTAATTTTGAAGTGTTTTGATAACTATTGGGTAGATTGCCATGAAGTTTTGATCACTTCTGCCTCCTTCAAGATGAGCTGTAACCACTGTGGTGATCCCTTAAATTTTCATCTGGTTCCATATTTGGGTCAAATTTTAAATTGTCCAATAGCTTGGTTAATGACCAAATACCCACAAAACTAATGGCTTTACTATCAGCCTCAGCTGTAATTTGGCATTTTTGGTATGGTAAGCATTCTGTTTTCCTTTTGTAGTCCATTTGTAGTCTGAGTATTATCACTTTTGCATGCAGTCACAGAAGCCATGGGCTATTTTATGATGAAAATTTGGCTAAATACTTTTAAAATGTATCTGCATTGATATTTACATATCTGAAATTGAGATTGGTCAAAATGACAAAGCAGAGGAAGTCCACTTAGGTCACATTTTCAGGTTTATTTCTATATCCACATAACCTTATATTTTGTGATCAATCTCTTTTCATTGCCGACTGACGACTTCCATCGGTGGCGTTGGGGGTCTGAACTCTTTGGATGGTTAAAGTCACACTAATGTACACATGTAACTGCAGCCAAAAGATCACAGTCTGAATCCATGACATTGTCTGGCCACAAGGACAAGACTCATATAATGATGATCTGGAGACTGTATCATTGCTTAATGTCTGCCTCTGTTATGATTGTTGAAACCATAATAACAAAATGCTCACATCCTATATAATATGAATATCTTATAATTTATTAACAATTTATTATAAAATTATTATTCTTTTTATTATTATTGTTAGAAATCGCATTGTATATTAATGCTTTTTTTCATTGATTGTTATTATTAGCAGCTCACTAGAGCTTCTACAGGTAATTATAATTGACACAGTAACTCTAAACGCTTTAATATGGATTGGCAGTCATGGATGACCATAGTGACTGATGGCCTCACGGATAACCTACTGTACTCGAGGTAATCTGATGAGTGTCTCTTTACAGTGGTAACCTCAGCCTGCAGGCAAGAGTACACACAGTACACACATTACTGCCTTGAATGTGGTATACGCTGTTTAAATCTTACAACCAAGACATAGGGCTTGTTAACTGGCGACACATGTTTAATTTAGTGTGTTTTAACCAGAGAAAATGCAATGTTGGCTAAATATAAAAAATGGTGTAGCTGAATATTTGGTGATTATCTAAAGAAGGGATGAAGTAGTGCAGAGGGGGGACAAAATGCCATCACATTTGACTGTACATCTTCGTCTCTTTCTTTCTCTAAATCTGTCAGTCAGTCAGATTACTATCCGAATCTGTGACTCTCTTTTCCTGACGCTGTATTATCCAGGACGTAATGGCTGATTTGGGCACACTACGCCCTGCTTCTTTAGTGGATTAGTGCAAGGAGAGAAATACTCCTTTTGATATGGAAATCCAACCTCCCCGCCAAATATAACTCCCCCACTAAAAATGTATAGCAGGAACAGTGTGTGCACATGTTTGTGAGTCAGGTCAACAGCTACAGCCACTGAGTCAGCCAAGCCAAGCGTGTAGAAAGATAAATAAAGCTGGAAGAAGTGGTAGTATTTAGTGGGTAATGCCGCATTCAGACTCTTTAAGAGAAGACAACACAGTTGTGTAATAGCTGACATTTTGCAAAAAGTAAAGCGATGGGTTGAATAAGCAAAAGCCAATATACTGCAGCCTGCTGAACACACACACTGTACATTTTTAGCACACATACATTGACAGCTTTAGATATTTCTAAGGTCTTGCTGCCATCATGACAAAAAAAATCAGTTTTGTATGAATCAGAACATTTCTCATTATAATGGGAAACATGGTCTTTTTCTTCTTGTAACAAGGTGCCGTCTTACCATAACACTCCTTTTTTTATACCATCTTATCATGTTGTAGTGAACACAATAGCAATAACACTTTATTTTAACATTTTCTTAAAAGTATCTCCTCATAAAGAGAAACTAAGCAGGTTTATTTAATGAAGGCGGTTAAAATGTTGCCACAAATGGAGACGAACAGATGTGAATGGTTGTAAATTCTGCATGACTTTGTGGTGTTTCCCGGTGTGAGGTGTGAGGCTTAAAGCTGCCGGCTGATGAAGCTTCCTCCTGGCACAATCAATAATAACTGCTACTGCTGGCACCAAGTCAGAGGAACCACACCCTGAAACACACACACACACACACACACACACACACACACACACACACACACACACACACACAAATCTGCACAGTGCACATTAGCCGTAAGCACCCACAAAATCAAATGTGCACACATCCCCATCAGCTCTACTGTACATACACTCTCTCACACACACACATAAAATATGTCACATAAAATAGGAGTGA
This sequence comes from Plectropomus leopardus, assembly GCF_008729295.1. Taxonomy (NCBI): domain Eukaryota; kingdom Metazoa; phylum Chordata; class Actinopteri; order Perciformes; family Serranidae; genus Plectropomus; species Plectropomus leopardus. The sequence goes on along the minus strand of NC_056477.1, from coordinate 10,485,214 downwards.
AGCTGCAGATTAATGTGTGAAGCAGTGTGTAATCCGTCTCTCCTCTCACTCTGAGGATGTGGTGTTATAGATTGGGGGGGGGTTGTGTGAAGAGGAGATGACAAAGAGGTGGAGGATGGTCGCGACTGGAGGACATCATATGTCACTGGTGCTAAAGCTGGTAATCTGGTGTGAGCTTTCACTTAGGTAGAGCACAGCGTTGGGGTTAGGAAACCATTACTGGAAGTAAATCCTGGAGTCAAGATTGACAGCTTTGATAACTTTGGTGCAATATTTCGACTTAATGTGTGCTGATTTTGCACTTTATGGTATTTGTAATCTCAGTTTCTTTCCTATAACATTTTTAGTTGGTATTTTCTTGGTGACATGTAAACTCTACAGCATCAACAGGTCTGTGGCACAGCTACACCCTCCTGTCTTTTCTTATTTGATCCTTTGTTATGTTGACCTATTTTAAAGCAATAACATGCACTCTGATAGTAGGATAATGTATTTTGGCAACACTCTTATATGGTTATTGTCATGTAAATGCCCTATCTGGACTTTTTTTTTGTCTTGAACAAACCCTCAATAGCACCAGTTTAACTAGTTTGACAGTTAGTTTGATTTATTTGTTTTGTAATTGTTCAGTCTGATGTAATTTAACGGTTAGCAGTTGTGCATTTGCCTGAAAGACAGCAGAGTAATTGAAGCAGAGCTGTGTTTCTGTACACAAACAGCAGCAAAGCCAGCAGTGATGGAAAACTAAATTGAAGTAAAGTCATCACACTCCCTCCATCTTCCCTCTCTAATGAGATGTTTCCTGTTTGCTACCCGACAAGCTTACAAACATTTACCCAGTCATCACATGGAAAAGATTCACATTATCACAGTTGTTGTTTCTGGTTGTGTCTCTCGGTCAGCGTTTTGATGGAAAGAAAAGAAACATCACAGCGGATGTTTCCTATTTAAGTCGAGGATGGATTAATAAATATTTCAACAAGTAAATCCTCATTCAGTGGCATTATGGAGGGGGTGTGGTAACATACTGTAATCGATCTAATTTGATTTCTATTTGAAATTGCTGTGCCAGTTGTGTTTGTGGACTGTGTGGGCTAGTACCAGTAAAGGAACCCAGTTCATCGCTAAAATATGTTCAGTTCCTTTGTAAACTACCAATTACTTTTCACTGAGAACCATGTCTGCTTAAATTGCACTTCAAATAACCCTAATTTCAGATCAACTCTTCTCTCTGTACAATGTCATCAAAACCTAACCGGCACTTGATTGATGATCAATATTTGAGAGTTGATTAAGTGTTGATCGAGTTTAAAAATATGATCATTCTTAGTAGGGTGGCCGGGCTCAGCCTCGACACAGAACTTAACAAATATTTGTGGGATTTCTTTGTCTCGAGAGTTTGTGTTTTGTTGTGCATACATGAAGTGGAGTTGTAACATTATATCCTCAGGATAAGGCCACTGTTTGTTTGTTTTGGTTTTTTTTTGTCCTTCTTTTAACTTAAAGGGGAACTTCAGTATTTTACAGTCTGGACCCTATCTTCCTATTTTTTGTGTGAGTCGTGGGGTCAACAATTCTATCAAAAGTGGTGGTCCAGTATTGAGAGAGAGTGCTGCACACAGCACTTACAAAACAGGCTACAATGTAACTGCTTGGAGTAGTTGCTCCCCTCAGTTTATGTCCACTAAAAGTGCTTGCTTTTTCCACTGATAGACTCGGATTTTTATTTTAAGTGTCTGACAACATTACGGACTCTACAGAGAAGTGAAGCGTTTTTGTAGACCTTTGGCTTTCTCTGTTTTGTGTCCAAATCTCCTGAATGGAGAAATTTGTTCTGAAATCTTGCTGAATTTTTCACACCATCTGAATCAGCTAAATCTTCAGCCATGACATTGAGAATCATTTAGATAAGAGTAATTATACTCTTTATTCCACCACAACAAATATTTGAAATAATAGTGGAATATTAGTTTGCATTTAAACAAAGTGATTTTATCCTGTTTTGCCACTGCCAGCTGAAACACTCGTGCTTTCTAAAATTGTTCTTCTCACAAGTCTCACAAGACACAAAAACATGGGCGACACAGTCCAGGTTGAAAACTACCAAAGTTACCCTGTTAGTTGAAACATTTTCGAGTTGATGCATCTTTGCATTTGTTTGTGTCCATTTCTGTCTTCCCACTGGAAAAGAAAATAGATTGTTCTAAAGATACTAGCCTTCCTCTCTCTGTTTTGAGGCCAAGGCCTAATTGACATCAAACAGCATGGTGGGGATGGCATACAGCTCGTCAGGAGCAGGAGGGAGGGAGGGATGGTTAACAGCAATATACCCCCAGAATAAAGAACCTGTTGTTTGGAGGGAAATCACAACAAACCCTGCCTCTCTCTGCCTCTGTCTGCTCCCCATTTGTTTTTTCATTTGTTCTTTCATCCTCTCCATCCCTCCCCGGTTTGTCTGTTTCACTGATATCACATTGTTTTCTCGCCCGTCCTACCTCACTCCTCTGCGCTGTCATTTTCTCCCTTTTCTGTCTGATCTCTCCCTCTGTGTCAACCAGGGCTTTTTGTTCCCATTTTCCCCCGTTTTCTCCCTGATCCACTTGCTGTCCTCCTGCCTCATTAGCGAGGTGTGTCATTGGCGGAGAGCTGGAGCTTGTTGAAGCCGGGAAGGCGTGGTCTTTCTGTCTTTTTGAAGTCTCTCTCTGTCCATTGAGTCACCACACAGACATTTTAATAGTTGGATTTGGATATTATCAACCTTGTGTCTCCATTTCTTCTTAACCCGCCGCCTGCCTGCCACATACACACACAGGCACGCGCGCGCACACACACACACACACACACACACACACACACACACACACACACACTTCTATCAGCCCAGTCAGTCAGCCAGTGCCGGGCGCAGTTCTGTTCCAGTTTCCAGTAAGCTGATCCTGTTGGCAGAGGCTAGTGGGGAGACTTCCTTTTCTGGAAGGACCTGATGCATCGTGTTAATGATCCCCTTTCTCTCTCTCTCTCTTGCTCTCTCTCGTCCCTCCTCTCTCTTTTTCCTCTCTCTCGACTGGAGAGTCTCATTTCATATCACAGCGTCTGAGCAGGGAGCAGAAATCATCTAGCCGGCAGAGTGAAGAGACAGGATCATGCCCCTGGCTTGTCTCTCTCCCACTAACACCAATAACACAATTTCACAGTCTTATCTGTCTTTCTTTCTTTCTTTTCTCTGTCTCTTTCTCTTTGTTTGTATCTTCTTCCCATTTTTTTTGTGTCTCTTTTGGGAGAGTGTCTCCAGTCTTCAGCCTCAGGTAGGCAGCACCACATCCAGCCAGGAATACACTCCTTCAGTCTACTTCTCTCTATTTTCTCTTCATCACACACATCCTCCTCCTCATCTTCCTCCTCCGCCTCTCTCTCTCTCCACTCTCCTCTTGCCTCCACACCCTGCCTCTGAGTGCGCCGGAGAGAGTCGCCAATTGCGCACGGCAAAAAGCAGCAAGTGGGAGTGGACCTCAGCGCGCAAGTGTGTGTGTCTGTGAGCGTGGAAAGGAAGAAGAGGAGAAGGAGGAGGAGGAGGAGGAGGGTGAGAGCATCAGTACAGTCCTCCCAGTCTCTCCTCTCTCTTCACGCGCACACTCCCACTCTGCATGGAACAATCCTTCCTTCACTGCTTCTAAATGGACATTTCTGTGGCAACGTTTCACCAGTGAAGACAGCAGCTGCTCGTTGCTCCGTTCCACAAGCTCCTACATGCTGGATTAAAAAAAAAAGTGAGGAGAGGAGAAGGAACAGGGGGAGATATCTCTGAACATGAGTGAGGAAGCTAAGGAGAAAGCAGGCGGCGGGAAAGCAGCCCATCGCAAGAAGAAAGGCAAAAAGGTATGAGAGAGAGGAAGCGCTTTCTTTGTCTTGGCATGCTCGCTTTTGCTCAGTTGTTGCTTCGGCTCAGCAAAAGATGTTTGAATGGGAAGTGCGAGGTTGTTGGGTGAGGTGGGAATAATGGGTGAGGCTGAAAAACCCATTAGAAAGTGACTGAAGGTGTGTTTTTGTGGATTTTTCTTGTTTGATCATGCATTCTGATCAAGTCATGATTCATGAGCATGTTTCAATAAGTGTAAAATGAGTGGGTTTTTATTATGTAAGAGAATATTTAAAGCACACCTGGCTGTTTTTTTTGTGGATATTTCTGTGAAGGCTTTTTACATTTTTCTCCAATGAACTCGCATGTGGCTCTGACATGAGGAAGAAATATTTGTTTAGCCTCACCTGGAATGCTACCAAAGCCCATTGAAAAGCCGTCTGTCAGTCACCGGTTATTATTATAATCCTGACGCTGCGACTGGTCGGTCTGGTTGTTTTGCTCAGGGTGATTGGCTGGGGGAGCAGTGGTATGTAAAGTAGAAGGAGAGTGTGTGTGTAAGGGGATGTCCTCGGGGGTTAGGGTGGGGGCAGCTGAATGCACGCACCGCACAGGCATCTGGTGTACTGTCAAACTCCTCCACAGCTGTGTGTGTGTGTGTGTGTGTGTGTGTGTGTGAGAAACACATGCATTGATTGTAACGTATGCATAGCTGTCTTGTTGTTTTCCTCAGGAGTTGTTATTGTGGTTTTTAATTGAAGGTGCTCGGAGCCACAGAAACATGTTTTGACTTATGAAGTGGAATGTTTGCACTCTCATGTGTGTACTTATATTTGATTTTCGGGTTGTGGTTCACAGTTAAACACCTCCAGCTTTGTGGTGTAAGCATTATTAAAGCACGTCTCTGGCCCACTCCTGCACCTCCCATGCTGTTGTGTCAGTGTGGCGAGCCTATGATAAATGTGTTTTTGTGCTGAAAGCCACTGATCATACACTAACAGTGTCACAAAATACACCCTGTTCACATACGCACACACAAGGAGTGTTTTCCACCCCATTTGAGCTCGGATTGGGGTTGATGCTACATTCGTGGTGGCCCCTGAGATCAGGGATTTGCTGGACGGGGAAAGACCAAAGCAAAGCAGAGAAGCAGCGGATAGCTACTATACATTTTACAAGCCTGAGTGAATCCGTTATTGAGAATTAAATTTATTCTGTGTTTCCCATTAAATAATTTATAGCTGCTGTGATATGTGTCACCCTCAGTGGTGGAGCTGTCAGCCCGGCTGCTTAATGACAGCAAGAGACACAATGTTCAAACCGTTGACTTCAGAAATGAATGTTGACTTAAAAAGACGTGACACAGTTAGTGGTGGAGGGTTTGCTGAAAATTAATAAATGTGAACAAACTGAACCGTTCACCTCAAAACCAAACTGATAAAAATGATAGTGACAGTATGAATGAAATAAAAATTATCAAAGAGAAAGAAAGTGCAGATATAAATATTTATTTACAGGCAAGTATATATTCAGGGGATTTACTTCATGATGGCAGTTTGTTTGATGTTATGAAATCAAAATATGCATGATGGAGCCAGACCCTCACATGTTCCAGGCCAATGTCATTAGGGATTTTAGCGTATTAGCTGATAAGTGATGAAAAATTGTTGTATGGGAACATAATATATAAATTTAAACTTATATAATATAGAATTGTGTCTCCAGTCAGAATAAGCCTTCTTTGCCAAGTACGTTAACACTTTCAAGGAATTAGTCTCCAGTTTTTCTTTACTACCATTGTATATACACAGAAATAGAAATACAGCTAAAAACTAAGACAAAATAAAGGCTGAACAAAGGTGAAATCTAAACAATTAAAGGTCCAATGTGTAGGATTTATAGGGATGTATTGACAGAATGTAATGTAATACATTAAGTATGTTTGCTTTAGTGTATAATCATTTTAATATAAGAATTGTGTTTTCCTTACCTCAGAATGAGCCCATTAGATCTACATAGGGAGTCGGTCCTTTTTAGTCCGCCACGTTGCACTGTCTTGTTTCTACAGAAGCCCAGAACAGACAATCCGACACTGACTCCACTTAAGGCTATTGGCATTTTTGCGTTAGTGGCTTCTTTGCCAACAGCATTGGTAAAAAAAAATTTTGACATGAAACCATTTAAATCAGTGTTTTTACCGCTTTAAATCGCCTGGTCAATATATTTTGAAGAGGAAGAAACCTCTGCTGATAATTTGGCTCCCAGTAAAAACCTGTTGAACAATGAACACTGAAACGATTGAAATCAGGAGTTCAAATTTGGCACACGAGAAGTTTCAGCTGGTTGCGATTTGCAGTCCTCACTGCTAGATGCCACTAAATTCTACACACCGCTCCTAAACTACCATTCATGAAATTAATAACATTCGTAGACAGTCAGTAGTGTGATGGTGCAGAGTGCAAAAGGGTGCAGGAATAAATATGGAAAGATTAATGTAAGAGGTTACTTTATATGCATGAGGTGCATGGATTTTCAGTGAATACAGCGTACTTAGGTTTATATTTGACAGTGATGATATTCAAACAATCAGATCTCAGATTTTTAAACTCTTAAGCATCAGTATCAGCTTCAGAAATCCAGTGTTGGTGTTCTTCATTATACAGACTAGACACAATGAAGTTTGACTAATATTGAGGCCGAGTGTTAAATTATAGTTTGGAAACATCCAAATATTATGAAGACTCAATTCCTCTCAACATCAACTCCATTACCCAACGGATTAAGATAAAGGAGGTTGGGTTAAATTCACCAATAGGATTATCACTGAGACCAAAAGTTCTCCGTTGATGTATTTTCCCCAACACGCCTCGGCCCGTTATCTCTCCCACACAAGCTCCAGACTGCAGCCATGAAGCCGAAAACAGCAAAACGATGCATATTAATGCTTTCTACATATGTATGTTGTTTGTTGTGTGTGTGCTTGTGCAAACGTGTGTCCATGTGTATCTATGACTCACTGTGCGCATGCGCGTACCACATAACTATGCCAGATGTGTTAATGATTGTAGCCATGGCAACTAGTCTCTGAGCGAAAGATGTCGAGGGTGAGAGAGAGAGAGAGTGAAGTGAAGAGGGGGTGGACTGGTGAACTTGGTGGCCAGAACAGAAATATATTTTTCATGAGGCAGCCGCTGTGACGGGGGGGTGGGGGGGAGCTCAAGGATACAATCAAACATCTTTTGACTGAAGGTCCCAGACTTATGGCGATTATGACGAGGCTCGTAAATCAGTGCCAAACAACATATTGTGTTTGTGCTCGTCAGTGTGTGCGTTTAAGTCGAGCGTGTGTGTGCATTTGTGTGTTTGACAGTGTGTGTAGCACTTTGATGTGTCTCCAAATGCTCTATGATCTTAGAGAGGCTTAATGATAAGAATTTGATGTAGTGATAGAGATAATGAGGTTTACATAACACGCAGACACACAAACACACACTCGGTATTAACAGGAATTCGGTCGCATATATTCCCAGCACGCACAAGCGGCTGTTGGGTCGAGAGAAAGCTTTTTATCGAATAGTTGTACTCGTGTGTGGGTTTGTGCATGCATGAAGTACACTCTTGTCTCTGGACATCTGGTTCTCTGTGCTCTGTTGGGTTTTAGTGGAGTTAAAGTGGACATAGAACAGTTTTCTTGCACAAAAGAAGATAGAAATAAGGGAGAAAAATATGCCTGCAAGACAAAGACAGACCCCTGGGAGACTTATATGGAAGTATCTCACTTCCAGAATCCTAACAACTATAACTAAGCTCAACAAAATTCAACTTCTTGACTTAAGGAAGAGAGAAAATGCTTATAATATCAAGGCAGCACAAATACACACCATATACCCTCATCTAGAGAATTACATAACTGTTCTGTACATTTATATACAAGCTTATAGAGCAGACAGAGTAAACTTTTATTGTGTGAGCCTGACATTACAAGTTAGATGATGGACAGAGAGAGAGAAGTGCAAACAGATTGCCCACTTCAATGGCTTCTCCCAAATAAATCTCCTCAGCAAAGTAAACACACCGTTATATAAGAGATGCTGGCACGCCAATGCTTTAGAAACACCATCGTTTTTCCAGGTTTATGTCTTCCGAAAATAAGCCGCCCTCAACTGCAAAGATGTGCGGTATGTTTACACTTCGGATGATTGTGTAAGGATTGTGTAAGTTGTGTCTGTCAGGAAAAACCTAAGCAGAGCTGTTGGTTTTTTTTTTTTTTGTCAAACATACTGATGGAGGGAGACAGCTGAGAAATGTGGTCTCACTGAAACACCGAAATTCTGTCACAAATAAGCCACTGCTGCTGATCATATTTCTCCACAGTCAGTATATTCTGCTGCCACTTCTTGCAGTATATTTCACACTTACAAAACAGCTAAAAGCGACACAGAGAGTTCATTTACTTGTTGCTATATATTTTCTGTAAGTGACATGTAAGCCAGAACTTTTAATGCGATGGATCAGCCGCAAAAATAGACAGAAAAAAAAAAGAGTAAAAAGATGACTTTAGCTCAGCCATCCACTTTTCACTCAACTGTATACATGTCTCTTTTGTGCTGCCTCTGTTGTCTTATTCCTAATGAGACAGCCAGGCAGCCGAGCTCGGGCGGCTCTGCTCTTTGTCTTGGATGGAAAAACCCTGCTAGAGACAGAGAGCCCCGCGTCTGGAGGACTGGTGAAATAAGCCGTTCTGTGACAGTGCCTTCAAAGAGAAATGGCACATCACATCCCCCAGATAACAGCAGGGCACTGGTGAATGTGCTGATGGAAGATGTAAAGTGTGTGTGTGTGTGTGTGTGTGTGTGTGTGTGTGGAGAGCAAACGAAGTGCTGCTTTTGTTTTTCAGATTAGGCTAATGGACTTGGCACAGATCAAATCCTTAAGAGGGGTAGGTAATGCTACATGGGCTGTTTGGGGGAGAGTGTGCGGAGAAAAGTGTGTGCTTTAGGGAGAAATGCAATAAATACAGCAAAGTGCTGAAAATAGATGGAACAATTAATGGATTAGTTGATCAATTCGAATATAATCTGAAAGTGTTTATGATTACCTATTTTCAGCTTCACAAATATAAAAGTTTGATGATTTTCTCTGTTTAAATCATCATAAATTGAATATTTGTGACGTGTGTAGGATTTATGGGAATATATTGGCATAGACTGAAAATAAGTTTTCTTTAGTGTATAATCTCCTAAAAATAACAATTGTTGTGTTTTTGCTACCTTAGAACGAGTTTATATGTACATCGGGAGCCGGTCGTCATCCACGGAGTCTGCCATGTTGCACCACCATGTTTCCACAGTAGCCCAGACAAACCAAACAGTGACTCTTGATAGTGCTATTGGCTTTTTTGTGTTAATCACCAAAGTTAACAGCCCCTCTCTGACATAAATAGGCCAAAAATATCCTGTACCCTGTGATTCCCCATCACATCACCTCCTTGACGTTCCTCATTTCTGCAGCATATCCTGGATGCAGCTTAGAAATGTGACGGCTTATATAAAGCCGTACACGCACACATGCACATGTGCTGTATCAGAGTGTGGAGGAGTTAGTAAGTGCACATGTGTGCTCCCTCGGTACCTCTATAAATGTATGCATGCATGTGTGTAGGTGGGTGTATTCCTGCCGTTCCTGTGTGGATGTGTGTTTGGGGAGGTAGGCGTCGCAGAGCCTGGGCACAGCTGCACGCCCCGGGGAGAGGGCAGAGGGATCAGCCTGTCAGAGCTCCATCACTCTCAGATGAACTGTCTCTGTTCCTCTCGTTCCACTGAGGGAGGCAAGGAGAGGGGGATGAGGTGAAAAAGAAGAGGAGCTAGGGGAGGGAGAGATATGGATGGTAGCGAAGGAGGTGAAATAGAGAGGGCTGGAAAGACCAGAGAAGTGTGAGTGAGGTGTGAGCTGGGGGAGTGACAGAGGAGTAGATGGAAAGGAAGGGGCGAAGGAGGTGTGAAGGAGGAGTGTTTCTTTCTCTCTCTGAAACTCCCTTGATCTCCAAATTGCTATAGGGTAGATATGTGAGGACGGTATGCTTCATCAGGGTATTTGTCAGATGGTCAAAGAGCTTCAGGAACCCCCTCCTTTAACACTTTTCTGATGTCGGAATTTGAAGCACTTTCTGAAACCAAGACTATCATTCTTCCCACTTTATACAGCACACTTGATCTCATCCCTATGAATCAGTTTTTGATGCTTGAAGAGCTTTTTGTGTTGTATCTTGACACAAAGCGACTAACACCTACCTAGACAAAATAACTCAACTAGGGCTGTACCCGACTCAGAATTATGCCAGTCAAATCTGGCTGTTCCGTATGAATATGCATTGATTCGTTTTGTTTCCATACTAAGTTTTAAAGTCAGTGTGACAGCGGCACTCATGTCATATAGTAAACAAGCATTTGCACACAAGCACACAACATTTGCTGACACTAGATAACAACAAATGCCAGAGACTGTCATATTAACTTGCAGTGAGCTGTTAATTCACCACCTGTTCACCTTATTGTGTGGGGTCTCTCTCTGCACCACTGCGTGAATGTCTGCAGCTGCGAAGAGTATGAAAGCCAAGAGCACTCACTCGGCAGCAAATCTTGGGGACCAAAATGTCCCCAGAAGTACACTGCACAGAGAAAAGCAACTGCTCGACTCCGACTGGTGATTCGAGCCTTTCACTTTTCAGGGGCCGCCCTAAACTCAATGTTGACTTTTAGCTTTACACAGGACATGAACACTGGTCAAAGTCCTGTGCCTGATACCAGTAGGTGTACATTGGAACTGGTTGAAAGCCCTGTGGGTCTTATACCATCTTATGCAGATTGTGCGTCTATATCTGACACAAAGGTTCACAAACAAGCAGTGTTCTTTTAGACTTTGGTAGTAAGACGAGGCTGTAGTAGTTGACTGGGTCTGAAGATGAGAAAGTCATTATGGTTTAGGTTTCTCCTGTAGGTTCCAATCACTCGAAGTGCATTTTACAGGGTTCCCATGGTCATGAAAATCATTGAATATTTTTAAAAAGTCATGGAATTTTGTTGTGTGTAATGACATAGTAATGTTTCACGTAATCGAACATAATGGAATATTTATTTACTGTAGCTGATGACATAATGATGCCATTACTTGTGTTGTTGTGTGACATTTCGTATGTTTGTTCATTTTCTCCCTGCATACCCTCTTTTTGTCATGTATGCCAGCTAACTGAAATTATGCTTGAATCTGATATGTTTGAAAGACGCCTGGCAAGTGGGGCAAGATTAAAAAAAAAATGTTATGAGGTCTTGAAAAGTCATGGAAAAATCTTATAACTTTGTCAATGAAAATGTCTGGAAACCCTGCTTTTGCATTGCTGAGTGCTGTGTGATTTTCCACTCTATGTACCTTGCATTTTTGTAGAAATGCCCTTAATACTTGGAGTTGAACAAAACTTGAACTTGAACAGAAAAGGTGCCCGAAGTCATCTGTGTTTTTTCCCATTGTCTGATCAGATCAGGTCTTTTGTGTTGGCACTGACAAAAATTTAGTGGAGAAGGGTACATGCCTTGTGTTAAGCTAACCTAAGACCACTTTTAATGTTGCCCTAGGCAAGCAGAAAGACATATCTGAACAAATTGTAGCCTCAACTTATTTTTAATGTATTACCAACTGTAATTAGGCCCAATGATTGACAGCAGACTGACTGCAACACAACCTAAAACCTGCAAAATGCGCTTACTTTTTTATTCTCACAAGTATTGTGTCATTTAAAACTTCTTATGTGGTCGGACAACACGTACATTCAAGCCTAATTCAGCCCCAAAACACCCCAATCAATGGCAAAGTGCAGTGGAAAGCTGCAGTGGCCGTTCCAAGCTGCAGCTGTTTGATTCTGCAACAAAGTGCAGCCAAGCTAAAAGTTTTGGATATTTTAACTTTTAGTGGCAAATTGCGGCCAGATCACATCCGCAGTCAATCAGTAAAAAATCTTGTGACTCCTATGACATGTTGACTTATGCTGCAAATAATTTCTACCTGCCTTAAACCCATTAACATGCTTCCCGGCAGCAGAAAAATGTACCATCATATGTTTGAGTCCTGCATGAATGTGTGGCTCACTGGTTGACTGCTTCCCTTGCTGTCTGCCCAGTTTCTTTAGTGAATTGCTAATAGCTTGCTGGTTTAATCACAAGTCAGCTTTCTGGATACAAACCTGAGGCAGCTGCTGTTGTCAGACAAAGACATGCATTTATACGCTCGAGTAGGCTTTAGCATGAATACGAGTAATACAATCCACACAAACAGAAACACACAATCACACAGAGACCGCAGATAGAAATAGAAAGGCCACGGCTGACCAACAAGGCTGTTGAACCAGACCTAATCAACAAAAAAGGCCTAACAAGGGCTCGCCACTCTTATCTCTATCCATCCATCCTGCCACAAACCTCTCTCCACACTCGCCCCCTCCATCAACAAAAGCAGGCAATTTGAAGAAATGCCTTGGTGAGTTTTTTTACGTTCTGTTGGCGAGAATGAATCGATACCAGTGAGAGCTCCGTGCAATTTAAAATGAGTTTCTCTCCCTGTAAGAAACAGCCAGAGCCGGCATGTATCTGTCTATTAAACACATGTCAAATGTTTCTGTAATTAAGAAAAGGTCAGGCATCTGTGTGGAAATTAAACTTCCAGATTGCTGAATAATATTTTGGGTGTGCTTTTAAACTGAATATAGCATTTCATCTGAATGAAATCACTGAATCACTGTCAAATTTGAATGCAAAAAGGCCCAACATCTTTAACCCGGGGCTGCTTGGTGACCTAGACGGCAGTTGCTTTGAGGCGTCTACAGTGTAATAATTTTCCTTCATATCCACACTACTGGTATTTTTCTCTGCTGGCAGTCGCTACTGCCTGAACCCCGCAGCCTCTTCCGTTTCCCACAGCTCCGTCCGGAAGGCTCTTTACATCTCGCTCTGTTGTGCTCTCTCAGCCTCTTTTTCCTCTCTTCTTCAAAAGACTCCACAGCGCGAGTCAGTAATGGAAAACAAGAGTGAAAAAAGAAGAAATAGAGAGTTCCACTGTCAGATTTAGAAACCCCTTTTATCGAGTTTGGGATCCTCCTTAAGCCTCTCCTGGCTCGGCGTTGCCATGGCAACTGTTAAATGCAACAGAGCAGGATAACAAAAGCTTTTGTTCTGTACCAAAAGCAATAACAGTGGTTTACGCTTGCTGTGTTGTCTGGCGACCTTGTTGTGACCGCGGCATTGTCTCACCTGATTTCTCAATTATTTAACATCAGTGCCTCTACTCTGGCTTATACGATTGTATGAAAAACACAGCATGTAAACAGTTAAAATCACTGGTTTATTTTTAGTCCGTGCTTAAATTAATGAGTCACGCATGCAGCGGCTGGTAATTGTTCTCCCCAAAAAATTAGCACCACAGAAATGGATGTATGAGTTGTTAATAAGGTCATGATGCAAGGACTGTAACACCCAAAGTATTGTGTGAAAATTGACAAAGATCAAACTGTTCCCACACTAATTCCCTCAATAAAGCTGCAGGCAAAAGACATCTTGTCACATGATGTAAATTCCTGTTCTTCATGTCTGATGTTCAGGCTGATTGTGTTTATACACAATAAATGCATACAGCAAGCTGTGTGCTGGGTGAAAACAGTGAAGATTTCAGTGTGAGATTTCAGAGCGGTGACTGCACCGGGACCTTAACGGTGCCAGCGACAGAAAACCCAATGTCTTTGTAATTAAAAGAACCTATTAAACACAGTTTAATGAACTGAAAAGGAGGAAAGGGGGACCGCATCCGTCACTGTCTCTTTGGTTCTCAGGTGTTGTTTGTTTGAGTCAGATGATGTATTGTGAGATCAGGAATACATCCACAGTGGAGCCAGGCCAGATGGCTCACCCCAGATTCTTCCACGGGATGAAGAATGAATAGTGAATAAAGGACGTAAATGAAATGAAAGATGAACTGTGTAATCCTAGTCAGAGGAGATAGCTGCAGTCGCTCCCAAAAAGGCCATGTGTTTAGACCCTTCTGCTGGCTCTCAGCTTGAAGATGCACTTAACAGCAGGATCTGGCTTCCTCCAAAATTCAAATTGTCTGACAGGTATCTGCAGGACTGAGGCTGTGTTTTGAAATGTGGAGCAGATTGCCAATTTAGCTCTATTCATGCTAAACTGCTGCCGGAAAACCAGGTGAGGGAAACATCCTGGAGACGTGCTTCACTTTCTTCAGTGTTTTTCATTGATGCTTTTAATGGTCTAGTGTTAAACCCTGTTTAAACCCAGTATTACGATGTGTGTTTGTTGATCCGATTCCAAGAGGGCAGCGTAAGTACTTGTATGTAAATGCATCCAATGCATCCTCAATGTGTCTTGAGATCTGATGGCTTGGACAACATTTGGTAGTGATCTGGGCTGCACCTGTCCACATGCTTTCAGCAGTGTGTAAACTGATGTGTCCTGGGCCACTTTGAAAGAAAGCTTCTCCCACGTCTTTGATGATACCACTCCCCCTCAGATCAGCAAACTTTTTGTTGCTGCTGTTAGTTACACAGATTAGACACAGCACTAAAGGACAATACCCGAAGCCATTCTTAAGTGCGGATATGAACATAGAAAAACACATTTTAAAAAACAAAACAAACTTCATAAATAGAACCAAAATATTGAGCTGTGTCTCCATGATATTAGGTCAGTTTACAAACAAGGATGTGAAAACCATCAAAATAAATGAATAAAAATGGTGACACCTTATTCTTAAGAAAGTTTGGAATAAAATATTTTGAAATAAAAAAATGTTTCTTATTTTATGTAATTTATATAAACATACTCAATATCTGGTTGTAAATTCCATCACAGAGGGCGGTGAAAGTTAAAACATTTTAATTCTGAATTGCAGTGCCGTCTACCATTGCTGATATTCTCCGCCGTCCTCACCTAATTTACTGTTCTCCCCTGCTCCACTTAAACAAGATCTGTTTTGCAGTCTACTGTCTGCCTGGTCCCCGGCACAGAGCTCATACTCCCAAATCATATGATGGTCTCATATGATGAATGAAATTATGTTTATTTGCATATACAGGGGAGAGGTAAGATTCGATCACGAGTAACCACTTGAGACGTGTGGAGACGCATTCTGATGTTAGGTGGGTACAGCCAGACTTAGAGCTGTCCATTGGATCACCCAAAATGCATATTAATACCAGGTTTAAGACAGTTAATAGTGTCTAGACATGCCAAATTAAGACCAATGCTGGCCCTTATAATTGTGTCTTTATAGTACTAAGGTGCTTTTTTACCTCTTACTTTACGTTCTGACAGACACGTTAGGGATTTTTTTTTTCCAGGGAGCAAAGTGCTTCGTCCTTGTACTGCATGAAAGTCAAAGGAAGCTGGTCAGGATGGATTGTGGGCAGAGAAAGTGCAGGGGTGACAGGGTTTACATCCTGAGTCCTGTGTTCAGTTAGGTTTAACCAACAAAAGCTCCTTGGTTAAGGGTAAGAAAAGATCATGGTTTCGGTCAATCGATCACATGTCTAGTGCTCTAAATAACTGTTGACTTTTTCTACATTGGACCAAGACTGTGGTCTTTCCATAACTTCAACCAAATGCTATGAATACATAATATAACCATGAATAAATTAAATCATGCTGTATTCGCTTCGAGCAGATATTGAATTGCAAAAGCGGAAATTGCTGAGAAACTAATTAAATCTGATGTCATTGATCAGTTAACTGATATCTTCAGTTTCAATTTTGCAATGTTTCCTCATTATGTTGGCGAAATCTAATTTCCATCAGACTCCAGCAGGGATTCTACAATGTTACGCTTCCCCTTTTTCTGGTTTTATGGTTTTTCCCAGGCTGTCAGGTGGCTTTCTATTGGGCCAACCCTATCAGTGGGGCTCTTGAAACTGCTACAGAGAAGAGCTGCGGGGGTGGAGGGCAGTATGCCGACTGGGAGGACCATGTTAAATGCTCCCCTTTTTAGATTTTGGTTCAGGGATGACAGCAGCGTAATGCGAGCCCAAGGCAACATCACCTGAGCCAGATGGTATGGTGGCACTGGGGGAAGTGTATTGGGAAGAATAAGTAGGTGAAGGCAGAGGATGATGATGGATGAGAGACAGGAGAAGACTGGGATCTTTACGAGAGAGTGAGGCGTAGAGATCCACGACAGGTGAAACCACGGGGGATTGAGAGATGTTAAGCAAAGAGTGGGAGGACAGGATGAACGTATGCAAGTTAATGCTCACATGTGTACATCTAAAATAAATCCCTACAGGCGTGCATGAGATCCACATTCCCAGGGGCTTCGGTGACAGCAACGGTACAGTTTCCTCTGTCACATAATTACATAACTCAAGTAGTCATCTCCTTGCTGCTGTAGTGAAACTGTGACATTTGTCAAGTTTCAGTGTAAGAACAAAAATCTCTTCAGTAGCACTTTCTGCCTTTCTCTCCTTTTTCTCTCACAGCTACAGAGCAGAGCAGCCAGACTGATGGGATTTGCTCGATATCGATATTGATAACTCAATTTCTGTTGCAGACGGACCAGTGTGGTTTTAATTTGATGATATGCCATGCTCCTCTGGGATCAAGTAAAAGGTGCCTCTTTGCTTGCCATTTATCTGGCCGGAGACATTGTGGGCTTTTTACTTCGTCTAATGCTACAAGCCAACTTTAATCATTAATGATCAGACCATTTCAACCTTTATTACCATGTTGAAAACCTTCAGGGTACCTCTTACCTCATCCTCTCTCCAACACACCATCCGTTCCCCACATCATTGACTTTAATGAGGAGCCAGCAGTGGTTATATGTGCTCCATCACCTGCTTCGCTCAGCAACACACATCCCAGGATGTTATTGCTGTTCGTCCAAAGTCCACTGTACAAATAACAGTGATGTAATGGCCCATTAAATGAAAAGGCCAAGCCATCGGGCCAGCTTTCACTATCCTGTTTCAGATTCCTGAGAATAGTTGGGTATGTAAATATCTTGTTTTGTTTCTCTGTAAGGCTGGACACAGAATAAATGTGTTGTCATCGACATGGTTTTGTTATTTTCGTCAGGCGACAGCATGAGCATTAGATATTGTTTTGATTGAAGGTGATAAATGCTTCCTGCTAACCGGCAAACAGAATTCCTGAGCAGCTGTGTGTAGAACCTTGACAGGAAGTTGGCTTTCAATCACGGCTGCTGCGTGGGAGTGCTCAGCTACGTCTGTGAAGGTTGACAATGATATCAGCATTTTTGAAAAACTTGTTTCCTCTCTTCAAAACTGCTTGACTCTCACATATTTTTGTTTAAAAGCTGCATTTTCTGCATTGAAAAGCATGAGATCAGTATGGATGGTTACTTGAAACAGACTGCCTTTTTCCACTAAATTAGCTCTGGTTCTTGAACTGGTTTCTTCAAACAACACATGATGCAAGTAAATAGTACTAGAAAGATGGTGACCTGCATTTATAACCAGGCCCCCAGGAAATGCAGTAAGCTTTGGAGCCAATTTTTGTTGTAGCTAAACAGTGGTACTGCAATTTCCATTGCCATTGGGCCCAAAAAGACTTTCTCTCATAGACTTACATTAGGAAAGAGATGTCTGTTAATGAGTGGATACTTTGTTTTTTAATATCATAACCCCAGCAAAATGATTAATTTCACTATCAAGAATTAATCCATTTAGTCCAATACCAATTGGAAAATCTAAAAAAGCCACCAGATAAAATTATTTGATCCCCATTTAAGATAGCGGAGCGCTCAGCTGGAGGTCAGCCGCTCTGCAGGTGGAAGTTGGCTGTGCTCGGTGGCCGTAAGTCTTTAGTGCGCCTGCTCTAAGGGCCCAGTGATGCGAAAGCAACACTGGTCATCTGGGTAATTTCAAACACAGCAGTTGAACCATTTTGGCTTCATGCTCTAAGCATCTCTCATAGGAATAATCAGGGCCCTGCCACCAATGCTGTATCCAGGTCTCTTAACCTGCAAGCTTTTTGTTTTCTCATTAGTTATAGATACAGGTGAGTTTTTATCCCTCAAAAGCATAGATCAAATATTAATGATAAGAAGATGAAGAAGACTATTAAGCACAAGACTCCATCCTCTCTCTACAACCTATAAAATATTACAAGACCGCTGATGTTGTCACTGTTTGCATTTTAGGTCCAGGAAAATCTGCTAATTTTTGGTATTTTTTGCTGGGAACTAACTTTTGGGGGTCTTAACCACTCTACTCTTGATTGAAATGCTCCAAATGGTTCAAAATAAGGTGCAAAAACCAGAACAAAACTTGTTCTGTGTTGGTGGAAAAGGAGTAAGAGCGGAAATCATGGATTTGAAATTGATCAGTTATCATGCAGTGACTTCTAGCCACAGTTTCTATCATTGTATGCACCCACTGTGTGTCTGAACTCTGTTTACTGAGCTTGCAGTTAGCTGAGGTGTGAAAGTAGCATTGCCCAAGGCCTAAATGAGGCATGTGGGAGTTGTGCAGGGATGGCATTATGACTTACACAGTATGTACATGTTATGTGTTTCTATTTTGCTTGCATATTGTGGAACACCCCAGTGTATATCTGCAGGAGCTGGTCGGTCAGTTTCTTCAGTCACAGGGTTTCTCCTGCCTTGTGGTCACTGACAGTACACACACAATGTGACAACCTCCAGCTGTGAGGGTGTGAGCCTACTAATGAGATACCCTCTGGACCTGAATGTGTGTATGTGTGCGTTTGTTTGTTATAGAACAAACTGGACATCTTACAAGAGGTGATACATTCATTCTGTCATCAGCTGCTGCACAAAACATAATGGCACTGCAAATGCATTTTGTGCTTTTAATTCAATTTAAAGTGGCCTTGACATCTTTTTTAATGAATATATTGCATGTAAGTTGAAGAAATAGCTTGACCTTTTGGGAAATATGCTTTCTTTGTTTTCTTGCTGAGAATTCAGTGAGAAGATTGATATCACTTTAATGTTTGTCCTTGAAATATGCAGAATTTGGTGTGAAAAGGGGTATTAGTGTAATTACATGTGAGTGCTAGGCCTTTTGCGATTATTACGCTATTGACTTATCGTCTGATACGTCATTTTGTTGATTTCAATATTGACCATTGTCTTCACATGCATGTTTGTTTAAATAAGTTGCCAAACATGGTGCCAGAATAAACAGCAGGTTTTCCCGAATTTCACTTGAGTGCAGATTCCCTCCTTAACTGCCAAAGTACGCCAGTCTCAAGAAAAATAAAACACTTCAAAGATGACACAGCGTAGATTACTTAGTCTTTTGAATTCAGTTTTTGGTCAATTTAAATATATCTGCTTTTAAAATCCAACATTACATAACCATGCAGTTAAAGCAGTCGATTCATACACCTTAAGTACATGCAGGGGGAGTGAGAATGAATTACTCTGGGTGATTTGATGTGATTAATATGAGTAGGTAGAAAATGAAGTCAGGGAGGGGGCATGTGGGCAGTACGGTGGGATACAGCAGAGAGGATGTGAGGATGATGTGATGGTGTCTCGGAGGCAGCTGGGGAGAAAGGGGGGAGCTGAGGGAGGAGAGAGGAAGGCTGACTCTTCTTCACCCACTTGTGTCATGAATAAATCACTGCCGAGATCTCCTTGCTGTCTAGCCCAGTGTGGACCAGTATGCTTTCATAGTTATAGCTCATCCCAGATGGCCTAGTTTACCCACGGAGAATAAGCCGTAATTTACCAGCTGGGGACTCTTTATGATTGCTTCATCCATCATCAATTACCCCGCACATCTGAAATCAAACACTTATAAAGTACGCAGGGTAGATTTAACAATGTGGACATCCCCGGTGCTGAATATTACCTGCATGAACAACAGAAAAACACTGTTCAGAGGAAGATAGATGAACCTGACAAAATAAAATAATGGCAAGAGGGAAGCCAAATAATACCCAATGTATGGACACAGAGCTTTTGGTGGCTGCATGCACCTGAATCTAACATTAAACATAAAATGCCTGTCTAAAAATCACTGCCCTCTCAGTCGCAGAGGAGGGTGTTATATAAAAGCGAGTGGGAAGATAAGATCAGCGCCAAAAAGAAAGAAAAAAAACAGTTAAAATTACTAAATGATACAGTCTTGTCAGCCCAGTACAGTACTGCACACCCATACAGACAGTAATGGAGTTGTAGAGGAACAAAGAGAAACTATTTCCTCCCTCAGTGTCATTAAACAATGGAGACATCCTCCTCGCTGACCAAGACAGAGAGGGATTGAGCAGTTCTAGAAAGACCTATGTTTCACTGTGGCTGTGATAGATTGTGTTATTTGTCATGGCTTTAGCACGTGTGTCTGTGTGTGTGTGTATGTTTCTTTATTACAGAGGCATGTAAAAGGCACAGAGACAAAGACGCAAAGCACTTTGTACTATTACAAAGAGCCAAAGGTAAAAGATTTGTTTTTCTGCTCTCTAATGTAAACATGTAATCCATGATTACTCACTTAAGCCTCAAAACCTCTGGAGTCCTCTCGAATATATGATTATGTATTGATCGTTGACCACAGCTCAATAATCTCCATTGCTTTTGTCATTCTACTGTAACATGAGACCAAATGCCCTAGTCAGGCCCTAATCTTGATGATATTTCTTCTTCAGTTTTTAACGTGTCTTACCAAGCCAACTTTTATACTAATACTACTAATACTACTACTACTTAGAAATAATAAAATAATAATAGTACAACTTAATTTGTTTGACACCTTTCAAACTAACATAAAATAAACATGAAATAAGCATAAAATTATTCATATAATGCCATAATTAATGCAAAATAAGGAACAAAACCTAATTGGTAATAATAGTAACATTACATGCTCACAGGATTCACTTGAAAATAGACAGAATGAGCATAAGAAAGGGCAATTAGGAAATTCAGTATTAAAGGACTGAGGCTTCTTAAGAGTTTTAGCTTTAACATTTGAATTGTTAACCAGTGGTGAACTGTGGACTCTCACTGCTCACACATTGTCTCTTTTGTTTAGTCTCTATGTCAGGCTTCCTCTCTGCATTACTCATCAGTAACGTACCAGAAAAGGAGCTCCAATAAAGTACTGACCTAAACATTTGCTTCAACAGCCACCTGTGGGTTCGATCAGTCCCTAAACATGTGCTATAAATATTTAATACCGTACACTAGTCAATAACATTAAGCAGGACTTTTGTTTCCTTTGAAGACAACACATATGTTTTGTGTTTTGTACAACTTTGATTTTGATATTCTCAAAATGCCATATCCACAAAAATGAATAAAACGTCAGTGTAATTTGGTGTTTCTGCTTTTGTTTGTAATTGTAAATTACTGTTTCCAGACAGTGTTCAGTGTTTTAATTATTCAGTATAGAACACCAAATGTATTATTTGGGGAGATAAACAAAGGCGTAATTTAGTGGGATTTTCTGCAGTTTTACTAAGCCAGATGGCAGGCATGTGGGACATGCTCACTTAGATTTGGAGGAAGGTCACCTTTTGTTTGCAAATAAAGCTACATAAACACAAACTCTGAAATAACAGAATTTAGTGTGTTTGACCATGATTTTCTGTCTTGAGTCAGGGCCCTTTTAAATTTTGGGCTATCCCTGACGAAAATTTATCGAATTGAGAATTGTAGAAAAAAAATGACATTTTTGGTTATCTGCCAAAAACATCGGCCTTATATTGTCCCTGAAGTATCTGAGCCAAATCCACCAACTGCAGATTTAGAGCTTCAGTAACCAAAGACAGTATGTTTTAGACTTTTATGGACTCACACAGTATGAAATGCAGGGAACGTGTACGATTGTCAGCCTGGTCTCACTCCCTATAGAAACTGCTCAAGTGGCATATTTTGTCACCCTGGGAGTCACCATTTAGCTTCTGTGTGAGACACACTGTTTTTTCCACCAGCTAAAATGTAAACCCATCCATGTCATTATTAGATGCTCAGAGCAACAGACAAAGTGTGTAGAGCTTGAAAGTCCACTAAGGGTGTGTGGGATTGGAGATGGATGGGCTCAGCAAACACAAGACTTTGACACAAGTGTCCGGTGTTCAAGAATAACAAAAAAACATGTTGTATGCAGTGTTTGTGCCACTCAAAGCCAGATGTTTTGGGGCGACATTAGTGATCTTTGCCAAACCTTAATTAGTTATGTTGCCATGCAAAGCCAGGAGTTCTTTGTAACATCTGTGATATTTCCTAAGACGTTTTGTTGGCCAAACCTAACTGTGGACCCCTTCTTTCTCTTGACCACTTTTCATCATGATACCATGCAAAAGACTATCCCGGGGGTCTTTTCAGTAAAGTCCTGGGCTGCTGCCCAAGCATCAAAATATGACCTGCAGGGATGAGATGAAATTGGTTGCTATAACTCCTATCATCTATAGGCGCCTTTATTCGACTGTGTTCAGTCATGAACTTGTCCTGGACTTGACTTACTGTACTCGACCATATCCCTGTATGTAAGACATGAAATCTGAAGTAGCTACTGAAGCGTCTCCAGGGTTCCTCCTGTGCCCTACTTCAGTCGTCCAGATGGCAAAAAATGTTAAAAATGTATTACTTACCCAAAGAGGCATGGACAGACAGACATTTCAAGCTGCATATTTTAATTATCCACACATCATCGATCAGGTGATCTCTGAGAAGTGTCATTCTCCATGTGACTATCTACTACAAGGCCACACTGCTGAAATTGAATTCAATCCTGGTATTTAAATCTTAATCGGGTATTTAATTCAATAACATCAACACCCAGATAGTTTTCTGATTAGCATCATCGTAATAACGGCCCTCTGTGTGTGTGCAGAAACTTCCAATACATTTCAGGGAAAATATTATTTCCTAACTGAAACTGGCAGCTAATTGTCTGCTTTACCAGCACAGTCACAGTTTGAATTGGATAAAGACAGCATTAGTATTGACCCTACATGGGCCTGTGACTGAGTAATGCGCTGAGAGCTGAAGGGGCGAGGCTGACAGCGTGGTAGACGGAGCCAAATGAAGTTAACGTGACTTTTGCTCCACTTTTGAAATCAGCACTTAACTGGGTTTACACTCAAGCACAATTTAACTGTTTGATGAATCACAGCAAACAAGGAAAAAGGAAGAAGCCAGAAGCATCTGAGGATGAGGCAGAGAGCTACTCACTTGGATGAAATATCCATATCCAACTTTGTAGTAAGATTAGCCTACTGTGGAGTGTTTTATATGAAAATCTGAAGGGATTTTCTCAGTGTCAACGGGAATGAGATTGGAGAGGAGGAATGATCTAGGTCCTACAGTACGGCTTTACCTTATTATTCCATCTGTAATACCAACTAATTGGAGCTGTCAAGCCGCTGATAATCTGTATCTGAGTGCGCCATTCAAAAAGGCACTGCACAACCTCAACATTTCTAAGAGAGATGATTAGAGAGTGAGTGTGAGCGCTAGAGGGAGAAAAAAAAGCATGCTGCTAGTGAGTGGAAAGGCCAAGCCCAACAGTGGTTTGTCTGACAGAAAAAGTAATGAAATAGATTGGTAATTCAAGATTTTTCCTTGCTTTTTCTCTCTGTTTTTGAACACTTTTTAAGGCTTCAGTTTTTCTGTGTAATAAAAAGACATAATGACAGCATGTGGCTTCAAGGTCCCGACAATAGCATATTTTTATGATGTTGCTGAAGTAGACGTAAAGGTCCAGTGTGAAGGTTATGGGAGCATATGGAATATGATAAAATAAGTTTGTTTTTTTTTTGTTATAATCACCTGAAAATAAGAAAAGTTGTGTTTTCATTACCTCAGAATGAGCTATCTATATCTTCATAGGGAGTGAGTTCTCATTCACAGAGTCCTCAATGTTGCACTACCTTGTTTCAGTACAGTGGCCTAGAAGGGACAAATTAAGAGAGGGCATTCACATTTTTGCATTTTTGCATCAGCCACCATAGGAGGCTGGAATCACCAGAGGCCCAACCATATGATAATATCCCAATACTTTCTTCACTATTTTATTGAGATTTCAAACAATTTGCGATATGTTGAGTATGCCAATAACATACATAGAAACATAATGTGACTTATTCTCTTTTTTTAACTAAAAATAATGCCCCCTAGCGAAACATTTGTATGCATGTGCTCTGTGTAATAAGATAAAGCACAAAGCAAAGATACGTTTCTCACTTTAAGCATTTTATTGCAGCAAAATTGACTGAAGTTGACTGAATAAGAACATTTTATTATTATATAAGCTACCAAAAGTTTAATTTGTATTTGCAATATTAATGATTATGACAAAAACCGAGACTTGGCAATACTTAGCATGCAAAACATCCTAGTGCTATGCATACTATAATCTTTCCCCAAGCCCTGGTAGATAACAGCCCCTTCTCAACCAGCCGAATAGTGTCAGAAAACCACAAATTTTAATGTGAAACTGCTTAATTCAGTGTTTTTACTGGTTTAAATCACTTGGTCCGTTTGTTTTGGAGAGAAAGAGACCTCTGTGGATATTTCGGCTCCCAATATAACTCTTGTGAACAATGAGTTTACGCTTTGCATATTGGAGAAGTTTTACTTGATTGCAATTTCACTGCTAGATACCACTAAATCCCACACACTGCTCCTTTAAAAGAATCTATTTTAAACAGCAAAACCTTCAAGTCACATGTACCTCATGACACTTTGCCAACTTTTTTCAATCAATGTATCCATGCATTTATCCATCCATCCATATTCATCATCAGCCTGTCAAACCAAAGCGAAACCTTCAACCTTCAGGCGTTCACACTCTCTGACTCAGTGCAATAAAACATTATCCACTATCTGACCTCCTTTTCTCCTCACACTCGCTGCCTCTCTCCACACGACTCTCCCTCTTTTTCTCTCACTGTCTTCTTTCTTCCCTCTTCAGTTTCCTCCCTCACTGTCAGCCTCCTTGTTTTCTCACAGCTGCCTCAGAGTGACGGGAAGGAACTGTGAAAAAACTGAAGGAGGGTAGTTTTTGACTAAGACGCCTAGTAACACACACACACACACACAACCATGCTGTCTCAACATCAAAGCTCCCGTCACTCTCTGCCTGCCGACAAGCCAGATCACTGGGCAGCCTCGGATGGAGAGGGAGAGAGGTAGAGAGTAAGAGGTTAGAGACAGAATGTAAAACAGACAGATCACTGTCGAAATGTTCTTTGTTTGTCTGGGCATCACTACGTGCATACTTGTACGTGCTTCACAAAGCTGTCGTGGAAATGCGTATGCTGAGTCCGATGTCTATTTCCTCTTTTGGCACAGCCAGCAGCCACTCAGCCCAGCATGTGGCATCTGGAACCTGCCTGCAAGCACACTCTAACAAGGCCCCCAGAGTGTGTGTGTGCTTGTGTATGTGTTTGTGTGCATGATGGAGAAAATGTCCGTCTATCTGGGCTGAAAATGTGCATTTCACCCGTTACTACCTTGCGTTGTTGCATGTTGATTCTGCAGCACATCAGAAAGCATTAGCAGTGATGCAGATCAGACGGAGTGGATGGTGTTTCCTCCTGTTTACGAGGAAAGACCTCTCTCTCTCTGTCTGTCTGTCTCTGTCTCTGTCTCTGTGTGCCCTGTCTCAGACGCTCACCTCCTCTGTCTGGGTCAGCCAGTGATACTTTATCATCTGCTCCCTTCCAAAACATTCATCACTGTACGTGTCTGACACTGCAACAGCATATGGCTGCATGAAACAAAGCTTAAAGTAAATAAATGAGCCATGTTTACACAAGATGTGTTCTAATAATGCTTTATCAGTATTGCCAGCTGTTTGTTTTCTAAAAATAGATTCAGATAAGTACTTCACTGCTGGAAAGACTGCCTTTTCATAAAACTGGGCTGTCTATGCAGAAGAAATACACACAATATTTTTGACACTGGTACTTTATGAGAGCAAAAACTGCTGTGGCATTTGCTTTTGCTTATGAGGTAAAAAACCTACAACTACCAGAATGCATTGTGCGACACAAGATCAATAAATACTCTCAATGGTGGGTGATGTGATGCTAGCTAGTTTGGCTATTTTGGCACAGAAATCAACATGGTGGCCAGCTGGTAACACACGATCTTGGATTACAGTTAAACTTTGAGGTAAATTTTTTTTTTTTTAACATTTTAACCCAAAAATAGGTCGCACAGTTACATAATCTTAGTTCATATTTGATCAACACTGCCTAGTTTTACAGTTTGATCTCAGTTTTTAAACAGAAGCTGAAAAAACAAGAAATAGGAAATAGCCTGGTGCAAACTTTCCACTCAAAAATTCTTGTATTACAGTTAAGCAATGCTCTAAAATGTGTTTCTGAAGACATTTTAGGTGAAAAATAGGCAATACAGTAAAAAAAAATCTTTGTTTATATTTGATCAGCACTGCCTAGTTCTACAGTTTCATCAGAGTTTTGTTTGAGTTTTAGACAAGGAATGAGGGACGGGTCTTGATCCGATTCTATACTCTTTGTGTGTGTGGGAGGGCATACAAAAATACAGAAGTACAATCTATAGCTTGAGCAACAGCCCAATAGCCAGCAAAAAGTACTGCTACTACTTTCTACTACTATTTGAGCTGGGAGATGGGTGGCATGGGCATCTGAAACCTCAGCCTGTATGTTTTATAAATAGTGTCACAGATCTAATAACCTGTTGCTCTGTTTATACTTGTATTTGAATAAATGTTGCATTCTACCACTGTTAATTTAAATGTATACATTTAACATTTTCAATGACAGCGTAAAGTATTCTCTACAGGGCTTGAAATTAACTTTTTTGTCCACCTGCCACTTTTGCTGGAGAGTGAAGCAAATCTAGCAGCCACTTGCACATTTTACCAGCATTAGGCTGGCGGCTGGTGCTAATTTCCAGCCCTGATTCTCTACTCAGTAGAAACAACTAGTATTTTTCCTTGTCAGAATTCATTATTAATATGGAAAGTAAAAAAATGTTCATAAGGTGCATTAAAAAGCATTAAAATAGAGCTTATTTATATGTAAAGAAAAAGTTCCTGCGAGAATCCCTTGACCTCCCAACAGAGGTCCAGTCTAAGCCCCAAATGCCATCAAATCCCGGCAGTGGTTTTTGCAATGCCGCTGGAAAGATGGAGGGCAGTTTACCACAGTTCATTTACACATTCTACCCACATTGTTGTGATACAAAGTTGGTTAAAATCTGCAAAGTATCCCTTTAAAACTGCACATTTAAACTAATGATTTGTCATTTAAGCCAGGGTCGGGCGCTTGGTCATTACAGAGCAGCCACTGTTTGCATGTGCTTGACAGCAAGAGCCATTTCCCACTTTTGTGACTGCTAAGTTTAACAAACACTGTCTTAGTATGTTTATAACAGTTTACATATGCTCTTTGTGAAAGCATAACTGTTTCTTTATGGGAACTATAACAGTTATAAGCACAGAGTCATCGCCAGACTGTGTCTGTACTGTGTTTTGGAACTGAGGAGAAAAAATATATAATTTTCCCAGCTGAGGCCAAAACACGCTTAAACAGGCAATAATATGAACAATTCTTTTAAGAGGAATCTGTGTTGGCTTAAAAATGGATTAAAATGACTGGCAGCACAGCCCTAAAGTAGTTAAATATGCCAGACGCAATTGTGTCTGACATGTTTTTTATCCGGCTGTAGGCTTGTAGAGAAGACAGGAGGCATCAGGTGTGCACTGAGACGGCCTACTCTGAATAAGCAGATAAGCAGCAGATAAACAACACTTTGATTCCAGGGGGTTTGAAAAACATCTGGACTGGAGTCTATGAAATGCCAGTAGCAGGACGCGTGTTTTTCTCCTCCCTTGCGATGGTCTATTCGCAGCTCTCGTGTGCCTCAATGTTCCTGTCCTTGTTTCCATGGAGACCAAAAGAGGTGTGGAAAATTCTGAAGCCCTTCTGTGGTCACTGGCTTTGTCATACATGCTGCCAGCCGCCACCACTTACCTTTAATAGCCCTTCACAGCCGGACACTTTGCAAAGGCACCATTTCTTGACATTGCTAATTAGAAAGAGCAGGTGGTTGTCGCAGCTCCAGACCACATTCAGTGTGCCTGACTCATATTTTTTAAACATCTAAAGTGTCAAATATTATGTTTCAACTCATAAAAATTAACACGGTCACAATTTGTCACTTTTAGACAAACGTGTTGCTTTGAGACATGAAGTCACCACAACAATTAGTCCAACACAGATTATTCCAGTCGAAATTCCCACCAGCAGGTGCAGCTTATAGTGCTCCCGCTGAACACTCAACCCTCATTTTGATCTGAATTATTCCAATAACACTCTCTTTTCATCCCTCCTGTTGTTCTCATGCACAATGGCATTGACCCGCTCTATTGTCTGTGGGGTTGTGTCCTCCTTTCCAGCACTCAGAGGCTCATTTGTTGATCTCCTAACTAGATTATCGCTTGTCTGATTAACTGCCTGTAACCCCTGCTGCCACTTGTAGCTGGACGGGGTTGGGCAGGGCTTCCTGCACCGTCACTGTCTCGGCTTTAGTCGGTTCACGGCCTTCCACACACTTTCCCTTTTTGCACCTGGTGCACTTGGCGGACAATGTCAGAGATGGTCAGGATTAATTGAAGATGCAAGGAGGTGAAAGGGTGAGTTTAAAAGCACAGTCACATGGACTTGAATGTTTATTATACATATCAGTGATGTTCTGTTTGAAGACCTACTTACAGTGCCACAGTATTGCTAATGCTATGCTAAGAGCCCTGTGGTTGTGCTAATTAAACCACACTGGTAACCTATTTATCTGCTAGTTGGATAAGGCAGTGTTGATCTATCTAAAGGTAAGGTCAAGTTAAACTGAATCCACGAGGCTGTCACTTGTCACAACCTTGATAGCTAATAAGGAGGAAAAATATTGCAAAACTGATCTATTTCAATTGTAAGACAGTCCTCAATCTAATGAACCCCTTCAAATGTGGATTGTGATTGTGAAATGTGGATCGACATCAGTTTTCTTGTGCTGCTTTCACATGCCTTTCACAAGCTACTCTCTGAAACCTAAGCATTTTTTCCTGAAAAACATGGGGATAAAGGCAATGACCAAATTGGCAAAAAACGTCACAAATTGAAAGAAATTAATAAAAGGTGGCAAGAAAATTACCTAAAAATTAGCTTTACAAAAGAGGGGAGGATTATTAGAAGATTATTTTTTAAAAATATTGGGAGAAATGTCCAGAAAACTATATCTATAATTGCAATGATTTTATATTTAAAATTATGCTAAGAAAAGATATAATAGAATATATTAAATACACACACATATATATATATTTAAAGAGCTTTTTGGGGTCATTTTCTTGTTTTTTACTTTAAATATATAAATTTATTTTTGCTTATTTTTGGGTCATTTTCTTGTAACTTTTTCTTTTTGTAATTTCTTGCTTTTGGGCCATTTGCTTGTTGCCTTCTTCCTGTATTTTTAAAAGAAATCAAATCAATATGCTCAGATTTTAAAGGGTTACCCTTTAACCTTTTTGTTTGTTGTTTCACTTTTTGTTGTTTTGTTGGTCTATTGGTGGGTCCACCACCAGGTAGGACCAGACTGAAATATGTCATCAACTAATGGATAGATTGCCAAAGAAATTTTGTACGGACATTAATGTTCCCCTGAGAATGAACCTGACTGACTCTGATGGTCCTCTGACTTTTCATCTTGTGCCAGAGATCACATTTGTTAGGGAAATGTCTCAGCAGCTGTTGATTCAGGCATTCGTGTTCTCTTCACTGTGACTTGTGATCTCTTTGATGATCATCTGACTTCAAGCACCTTTATCAGGTCAACATTTTAATTCATCCAAGACTTTGGTTTATGACTAAGAATTTACCAACTAATGGCATTTAAAATTTTATTTTAATGATCTCGTGATATTAATACATATTAACATTATATAATATATCACTTATTTCTCATGATATATATTTTTTTAAATTACGACTTTATCCTCAGAATATTATGACTTTATTTTTGAAATCTAAGAATTTTTTTTCTTTTTTCTTTCGTGCTGAGAGATGTCTGTAAAACTGCTTTCAAGACACCTTGAACTGCATACAAGGATTATTATTAAACTTTCTATCTTGAATTTCTGAGCCTTGGATGGTTAATATTTATAAAACTCTTCTCAAGCCGAGGAAAGCGATTTAAAAATCTGTGAGACCATCACAATATAAAGTCTACAAACTGAGGGAACTCGTGGGCCGAGACAGCGGGAGAAACACTACTGTGCATATTCGGTAGACCGCATACCAGTGAAGTAAAGCCCAAAGCTAGAGACTGTTTTGTAATATGGGCCAGCAATAGGACTGAATAGGCACCATCTTTAGGTCCAATATCCAGTTATTATTATAGATCTATGCTGTAGATTGTGAGTCTTTTTCTTGATATAGTAACACATAGACATTGTAGATTAAGTTACATATTTTACCATCCTTCCTGATGAGCATTAATAAGTGTTAAATCTGACTAAATCTAAAATTTTTAAGCCAATTTCTGAATTTTATATTAACTACTAAAGCATAGACTTTCTGTTTCCCCTCTGACCCTTCACCATTTCATTCTGGCCCCTGGCTAAGTCACCTTGACAGGCCGAACTCTAAGGACGAGAAGGTGCGGACACAATATGAAAGGGCTGAGGGAGGCAAGTCACAGTGGGGTTTTGAGACAGAAAGACGCGCATGGCCGGACAAATCTGTGCTGAAGTTGGGGTGACAGCCGTCGTGTGGGGACTAAGGACAATGGGCGGAGGGAGATTTGTGCGTATGTATGTGTGCGACCTTTGCAGCAATACTCCCCACACTATACAACCACTCAGGCCGTCTATTGGAGTGACATTTCAGAAATTTCCACTGATGTGGGACTGGGGCCCCAGCTGTCAAGACGAAGCAGCGGGGAAGGACTGGGTGGGGGGTGAAGAGAGCGAGGGGGGAGCGTTGAATGTTGCTTATCAGACTTGGCAAGATCTCGCAGCTTTATGGCTTATGAGGGAGAACATTGATAAGTTCTCTCTCTTCCTTTTTTCTCTGTCTCTGTGCGTTATTGCTTTCATTGATAGGGCGAATGATAGCCTCTCTGTGATGTTGGCAGACTTATAAGGCTTATCTCAGAGAATGACATTGGTTTTGTTTTCTGAGCTACCTAAGATGAGATAAATGATGCTCTCTGGTCAGGAGAGAGAGTTTGTGCTCTAGTACTCTAAGTGTTCGTCCCAGCATTTCAATAAATAGTTTATTCAGGGTTCCTACAGTCGTGAAAAATCTGGAAAAGTCATGGAATTTGCAAATAGCAATTTCCAGGCCTGGAAAATGATAATGTCTAATGATATCTGTTTTTACAGTTTTTGACCGTGATAAATTATTTTTTTTTTATTATGATTTTTTAAAAATCACCAATCATTTTTAAAGAAAAAAGAAATGCTAGAATTTGTGTTCTTTAAAAATTGCCAAACATTTTAAAGAAAAAAAAGAAAAGAAAGTCACCAGAAATGTTTAAAGAAGAAAAAATTGCCAGTTTTTTTGTCTTTTTAAAAATTGCAAACATTTTCAAGAAAAAAAATATTGACAAACTTTAGAAAAAAATCCAAAAAGTGATTTAAAGCAGCCAATCGCCAAAGTTTGCAAAGTTTGAAGAAAAAAAAAAGTGCCAAGCATTTTTAAAGAAAAAAATTCTCAAACATTTTCTCTTCTCTCCAAAAATCTGCATTGAAAATGAACCGATTAGGAGTATCAGTGGTCGTTTCAGAGATGGTCTTTGAAATCATTGAAAAGTCATTGAAGTCATTGAAATGTATTTGTTAAAATGTATATAAACCCTGTTTATTGGTTGAGGCTTCTTTAAGTGTTCCACTGATGTATTTTGGAAAAGATTTCAACCGACTGTAATATTCAGATATCCTTTCTATTATTCATGTATTTGTGGTACAGGTCATGAGAAGGCTTTGACTCTGATGTGGTTAGTGAGAGGTCTTGACATTTACGCCACCTCTATCTTTCCAAACCCTTTGCCTTGGATCCAAACCATCCAGTGTGTGTTTGCATGGTGATCATTGCTAAGGTGCGAGTAACATGAGGTTATTGGATGCGTGTGACCCAGACTTTATTTGTACGTGCAGTATGTCTCCATGCACATGTAGCTCTCACTGTGCAAACACAATTAGCTGATTTGCATGCAATTAAAACTTCAGTAAACTGTATTTGTAACCTTTCCATGCTCTCCAGTTTCCAGATACCCTATCAGACGGCATCACGACCTTTTGGCAAGACTAACATGAGAAATGGAATGAGCTAAGCGTAGTAGTAGTGCTGTATTTCTATCACCAAGAGACGGTTGCACACACCGGCTGTCTGGATGGTTTGCACCTTTGGCCGGCACTCTTATGAAGCCTGAATGTGATCAAACGTCCTTGCTGTTACTGTTACTGGGCTAGAAGTTAATACTGGAAAATTTAGGCTTCATTCCAGTTGGTTTGTTCCACTCTGCACCCTACATGTGTATATTTTGACAGGAAATACGTCCAGGAAGTATCTCTGCTGCTCACAGAGAGCCTTTTGGGGATGCAAATATTTAAAAACCAGCTGTATTGAATTTGTCTACATTGAATTTTGAGACTGAGTTGTCACATAAAATTGTGTCTGCTGGACTAATCCCAAAGTGTAACAGAGCAATGTAATTGATAGGACTGAGAAACTGATAGTAGCGAGTATTTTTGTCACCTTTGAGGAGACCGCTAAAAATAGAGGAAGTTACATTGATCTAACAGTTGGTTATTTGGCTGCATTGAGTATTGCTTTGACATACACGAAACCTTACAGTCATTGCAACTTCAATAGATAGTACTAATCTTTTGAAGTGTTTGAAATATTTATCTGTATTGACTGTACAGTAGATGTCGTCGGCACACCCTAAATTTGGAGAAGCAGGCTTGAGTTCAACACAGAAATTAATGTCTAAGGGCAGCAGCAAAACATACTCAAAAGCCCACTTAAAAAACAACAACAAAAAAGTTAGGTGTATGCTATATTTAGAATATTTCCACCACTTTATCTTGCCATCAGACAACGATATTCAATGGGGAAATAAAGCTTTTACATCGCTCTCTCTTTAAAGCCAGACTCCATAGAAAAAAAACAGCATTTTTACCTCACTAAACACAGGAGCTGCTGGTTTACCACTGCCTTGATCAATTATTTAATTTGTGTTATTGTGTAACTTTGGCGTTTACAAGGATTTGTTCAGATGTACCAAAGTCACACAGTAACACAGATAAACTAACTAATGGAGGCAGCAATAAACCAGCAGCTCCTTTGTTCAGCGAGGTAAAATTACTGTTTTTGTCAGTGGAGTCTGGTGGCTCTGACGAAGGCATAGATGGGGAACTGAAGCTATTAAGAGTGTCTCCACCAGAACAGGCTGTCTGACAGAAAGGTAAAGCTGATAAAAATACTCCCAAGATAGTGTCCACTCAAATGGTTATAGATTTTTTTTTAGAAGGGATTTTTTTAGGTGGCTAAAATAAGTTTGCTGCTGTTTGTGTCCACAGCAGTACATCGCTTAGCTTCCATGTTGGCACCCCTGCCTGCTTCTCCACTCTTCACTGGGGGCATGCCAACTAACTCTGACTGTAGGTAAGACACTGACTGTGAGTAAATATCTCATACAAGCCCACTTCAGAAGATCCGAACTATCCATTTAATGCCTGACATAACATGTTCACATACCACTATGTTGTTAAACCTCTTGCACCGTACATTGGGCAATCAGTCTTAAGTGCGTTGGCACAGCATTTAGAGGCATAGAAGCCCTTGCATGTCAAAACAAATACTTGAGTGATAGGTGAGAAATTTGGAGTAGGGTAAATATCTCCAGGCTCAGAAACAAAAACAGACTGTAAATACTCAAGGTGGCAGTTGACCTTTCCTCTGTGCAGAAAAGCAATAGCTTATGAGTGTGCAAGTGTGTGTAAATGTATTTGTCTGTGCCTTAGTGTGTGTGTGCACTCACGCAATAGTTTTGGGTTGTCTGTGTCCGGCAGTACTTTCCAGGTGGTTGCTTTGTGTGTTTGTGAGGGAGTGTGTGTGATGATACTTTGATATGGGGCTGGCGTACTGTGCGCGAGTGAGCGAGGCTCCCTGGGCGCAGCGCTTCTTGGCACATCTCTATGATCCCATCATGATGGGGAAACTCGACACTGGGGAGGATATTCCACTGCCCAGCAGCTAAGGGAGAGTAACAAGGCTGCACAAACACACAGCTACAGTAATTCCAGTTACAGGGTCTAAGTGAGGTTATGCCTGCACGAACACACACAGGGATTTAACACACGCCTGTCACCTAAACACAGAAATACAATACAGACTCATTGCACAAGTATGCAGAACATGCATGCACGTTAGCACACAGGAATATATACACATATACATACATCCGTGCACACACAGCCACCCCGGGACCGCACTAATGAACACTCCGATTGCTGAGCGGACAGTGCGTTGATTGGCACAGAGAAAGCATTACACCAGCACATTCAGGCATATGGCATGTGGACCCACTGATGGGCACACACATATGGTGCTGGTGGCTTCTGCTGCTTCGCATGGGAGGAAGGCACTGTGCTCGCCTTTGATCAGACTCCAAATCACAGAGCACGGCACACAAAGTACAGCCTAAAAATCTCTAACTGTTTGGGTTGCATCATTTTGTCTCATTATTTAAAAAAAAATCCAATGCAGTGCCTGTTAAAGCTCCTTTCAGTTTTTATGGCTCTACAATGACGGGATTTATAACAAAAAATCAACACCATATACTGCAAGTAGTCATGCTGCAGTATAATACAACATTTTATTACATAACTTGGCTTTTTCTTTTCTTTTTTTTTAAAGCGCACAATTATCTTGTGCCATGCGTCCTTGTGGCCACTTTACCACAAACATTGAGGGTCTTTTTCTGAAAACAATGGCTCAGTTACAGTTAATATGTATTGTAACATACTTTGGATAATATTTTGTGTTCAAAAACAATTTTAAAAAAGTCATGAACCTCCACTTTTCAACAGTGTCTGGATAAAGAGGGCTGTCAGGTTAACAAAGTGGGTGGCCTCCCTCCCTCATCCCCCATCAAATCACCCTCTGCCTGTAATTCCAAAATAAATGACACTTTTTTGTAATATTTCCATGCATTGATTACAGAACAAGTGTATATATGTTGTGTTTATGGAGAGAAATGCTGCAATTCCAAGTCTTTTATCACCCCCTTAATTCCCATGTCATCAAAATCATCCTCTGGTTACCATGGCAACTTTTGTTTTCTTGATGTTTCCGTTGTGTCAAGTTCCCGGAATATCCCACCAACTCGCCCACCAGTAAGTTCCTGATGACTCTGTCTATAACTGTCGCGGGACTGTATTGTCATAGGAACCAGTCGCCATGGTGACGAGGCATATCCTGCATGTTTATATGCTTGATTTTGTATCTGTGATTGGCTGAAGTGACAGGGTCATGACCTGTGAGGACTCTCATTTACCTTTGTATTCAGCTATCAGTAGGTTCCTAATTTACTCCTAATTTTGCTTTCCTTCTCTTTATTGCTTCTCACCATCAGTTAAAGATACATTTGTTCAATGAATCACACCTCCGTCTTTTGTTTTGTGTTGGTGATCCTCGATTGCCCTCCCGTTATATTCAAGATACCTAAGCGTCTGCTAAATTAAATTGTAGAATTGTAGACCTAAGTAAAAGTACCTCAGTTTTTTCCCTAATGTTTTCAATTAAAAACCACTCAGGCCGACTCAGGAAATTGTGTTTTTCAATGCCCAGATTGGAGTTTCTCCTCAGCCACAAATATAATCATTTTGACTATTTCCTGGATGGCATAATGTAATTGGACTGACTGTATCAACAGCAGTGAGCTCAGAATTAAGAGACACTTTTAATAACGAAATGCAGGAGAACTACTGAATATTTCTGTTGCCAGTATAATGGAAACTTTGCATTGCTTTTAAATAATTCCCTTGCAGAGTTTAAACACTGCCAGCACCAAGACGACCAATTCTGCTCCTCACTCCTTTGTACAACATATTGCCGACTTTTTGAAAGCCACTCGCCCGCATTGTACCTCCGTGAAATGACTTATTGCAGGACAGTATGCCTGACACAAAGCAGCCTGTGAATAGGAAAAAAATGGGTGTGATTGTGCACGGCCGTGTATAACTGTTCCCAACAGACCATGAAATTGTTTATTCTTCTGCTGCCATTTCTGTGTAAAACAGAAAAGGGATCGCTTCCCCCTCTGCACAGCCGTCACAGTCAGACCGCCACTTGTTTCAGCCAAGAAATTAACTCCCCATTGATTAGCGGAAATTCTTAATCAACAGGCAACTGTATTTGTTCTTGTTGTTATTTGGATATCTGAAGTCATCGCAGTAGCCTGGAGATGTTGTCACGGAGAGAGCTTCAACCTCATTAAAATTCTTAATTATGATTTCTGGCTTCTCGTCATGGTGACTTTGTTCTGCAACACTGGCTTGGTGGTGAAATGGCAGGTGATGCAACATGTATATGACCAGTTCTCTGGCGTTTTTACATTGCTGAAAATTAACATTTTCTTTTTGCTTGTACGAGTTGTAAAGATGACTCTCTTTGCTTCCATCAAACCAGATAGTGGTTTTAAAACGTTTGAAAGGGAAATGAAACCTGGTGACCTAGCCCGTGTTCTTTAATGCACACCACTTCCACTGGTGCAATAGAAACATACATCCAATCCTTTTTGTGTCAAGTGTAAATTCCACTTGCCCCCAGCGGTTTATCCTGCAGTAACCTGTAACAGTGGACAGTCGGTGCACCACCTGCTCCACTGTAGATGCTGCATGAATCATCATTTTTTAAAAGCATGCTTTGATGTTTATGTTGATGTGAATTATTGCTGATTTCTTGATGCATAGCGGCTTGTTTTTGATCTCACTGATCATCTTATGATCCGTGATCTCCCCTGTGTGACCACATTTAAAGTAAAATAAGTTTCTTATGAATTCAATTAATGGCTTCAATATGACCCACATACAAATGGGTTTTGCTTCAACATTTGGAGGAACGCATATGAAACGGGGGGGCTTGGAGGTGGGTTCCCAGGAAAATTTAAGTGTCATACACTTAATTTCCTGCATTCTGGTGATTTTTTTTGCATCAATTTGTGTCTTTCCCACATCAATTAATTGTGAAAATGTCTTAATTTTGTCAAAATAAAAGTTTTCATCTACTTTAACCCTTTAAAAATGAACCTCCCAAGGCCATCCGCAGAAGGTCTTTTTTTAAAGGTTGTTTTTATTTAATTTGTTCAAATAGATCTAAAATAAGAACTGTATTAGCTAGAGCATTCATCCTTTTGCAGCATATCTCAAAGATTTAATAATATATGTAGTTCAAATAACTTATGTAGTGTTAAGAAATATTTTGTTTATGTTTCTACATTTAAAGACCTTTTGGATCAATATGTTTTTTTTATGTGGTAAAATCTGATGAAAAAAGCATGTCAGAATTTATAGTATTTGTTTTAATGACACAGTTTCTATACTTTTATCAATGAATATGATTTATTGACTTGCATAATGTTTAGCTTAGGTTATACAGATATTAGGGAAGCATTGAAGATGCTGCGAGAAAGGACATCGCTGTAAGCAAAAATACCAATGTAGGCAATGGTGAATCATTTCCATTGCAAAATTCAGTCTGAGGGGGACAAATGCACATGTTCCAAATATTGAGGGAGATCTGTCCCCTGCATACCCCTAGAAACTACAATTGTACACATGTCCACATAAGCTGTGTTATTGAGTGTAAAAAAAAGTGCACAACTCCCTGTTATCTCTCTCTCTTTCTATCTATCACCACATAATTGCAGTTCCCCTCACCAAATTAAAAAAAGTGAGCACAGAGCTAGTCAACCGTTAAAGACCCCACCTCAAAGCCTAGTGTACACTCTGCCTGCCTGTGTGAGTGTGTGCATGTGTGTGTGCTTCTCCTCTCCACTGTGAATGTCTGTCTGCCCCTCAGTGGGGAAACCGTGGAAGGACATTTTGGTCTGGTTTGAAGGGGGCCGCTTGGTCGTGACACACATTTAGGTAGGTTATTGGTAGCTAACTGGGTTAATGCACACGTCTCATGGTGGTTTTTGTTTATCTGGAGGGGAGATTTTAGAGTCATTTAGGTGATGGAGAAGAGGAACAAGAGAGGATAAAACAAATGGAAGGTGTGAGATGTGGGAGATGTGTGTGTGTGTGAGTGTGTGAGTGGGACCTAGTTTATGTGTTTGGTGGAGTCAGAGTGGACATGTAAATGACGAGGAGAATAAAAAACACCAGAACAGCTCCTGTATTTTGACTTTAGGCGTGGCCTTATTGTCTACAAACACCCTTTGCACACTGTCTGATTCTCCGCTGGCTGGCAGAGCCTCAGTGAAAATGAATAGAAACTGACGCTTGATGATTAATTAGTTTTGATCTTTGTTCTTTTGCACTGGATTTAATCGCCTCTACATTGTTCCTGCCTCCATCGCTGTTGTATTCCACCTCTGCTTTCTTGTACGAAGTTTCTCCATCCAGATTTTGCCATCACCTCCCTCTCTGTTTTTTTCTGCTTGTATACTTCGCTTTTATGATATGCTGTCCAACCCCCAGCTCGTCTTCTCACCACATCCCCTCATGTCGATGTATTAGCCTCCAGGCCAAGTGTAGGTGGTGAAGGGGGTTCTGTGTGTGTGTGTGGGTGGATCTATTTCCCATCAGTCTAAACCACTTGCCATTTGACCTTGCACCTTTCATATTCTCCTTCCTCTGCCTTCTTTTTTTCTACCTGGAGGCGTTTCCAGTCGAGTCGGATCAGACACAGATTTTTTCCACACTTGGGGTCCAGCAGAGAGGAAAGGAAGGGATTTAGACTGCAGATTTAGGCTTGAATCTTGGTGGAGCTCCAGTGTTTGAGGTGTGAAAGCCTGAAGCACAGAGGCAACATACAAAATCTTAAATCTCAGAAAAATATATAATTTTAGGAGCGATTGTTTGGATTTATAGAACAGGTGGGTTTAATTTATATGTCTTACATACCAGGCAGATATTTTTACATTTTAGATATGTTACCTTAATTCAACCCTTAGTGCATTTTGATCACAGCTTTTCACAGATTAATGTTGCTTGTGATTTGTAATAACAACAGCTTTGTTTTTTTAGATTTACTGTACAATTGTGCACTTTCTGTATATTTTCGACTGTTGGTGCTGTTGAGCACTAGAGGGCAGCAGAGTACAAACAATCCGTCCTGTTCAGCTGGACCACAGAGGACAACACTGCTTGTTATTTTGCCCCTTTTCCAAAAGCTCAAAGCAGATATTATATCTGGCAGCACATGCACTGCAGTCTTTGTGACTTTGTCCATTCACAAACTGCAGTCCCTGCTCTCTAATTCCTGCAACATGATGGCAGTGTGTGTGCATGTAAATTAAAATACATTGAGTAGCGAATACATTTTTGATTCAAATCTATGTCACAGGAACTTGAGCACAACATTTGCAGTGCAAAAAAAGAAATTACATCCAATTGAAAGCTGGTGACTCAGCTTCTTCCAGCTGCTCCATTCAAAAAAAAAAAAAACAACTAGCAAAACACTTTGTAACCCTTAAACTAGACATTTTGGTGTACTTTCCGTTGAGTTGCTTATTCTGTAACCTCGCAGTGACCTTTCCACCTCCAGATGCTGTCTTGTGTTTTTGTGAGTGTGTGGGGACACATTGTTGTGGCTGCAGAGGTCAAAAAGGCCAATGAGATTGATGCTGTGATTGGTCTTGTTGCACCCATGGGAGCTGCAGCAGTGAAATGCACAGACTCACCTCTAATGAGGGACTGACCCAAGCAACGTGGTCTCATGGCATCTGAAGACATACAGTGTGAGGATTTAGAGAGTTTGACTTTTGACATCCATGCTTCAGTGTGAGATTTATACAGTACTTGTATTTAAACATTCCTGAATGAGTGCATCAGTAATATACTGAGTACATCTACTTCTACCACGACTATTTCTTCTTCTAATAACAATAATTGTTATAATTATTTTGTAGCATTTTATTTTTATTATTTATTATTTATTATTTTTATTTAGAAAATAAAAAGGTTAACCACAGACTCACCTCTAATGAGGGA